>NW_007728757.1:115382-116840 GCF_000696425.1 Galeopterus variegatus | reverse complement strand
CAGCACCCCTGACTTCCGCTCACTAGATGCCAGGAGCATCCGGTTACCCACCACTTATGACAATCAAAAATGTCCCCAGACATTGCCAAAAGTTTCCTGGGGGTCAGAGCCATCCCTAGTTGGGAACAACTGATATTAAATTGATTCACATTTATGTTCTTTTTTTGTGTCTGACATTTTTTTGGTCATCATTACATTTGTGAGATTCATCCATGTTGTTGTGTATAACTGAGTTCATAATTCTCATCTGTATAGAATTCCACTGTGTGAGTGTACCACAATTTGTGTATCCATTCTACAGTGGATGGGCGATTGGGTCCTTCCAGTTTGAGGCTTCGTGCACAAGTCTTCTGGTGACCGCTTGCATGCACGTCTGTTGGTGTACAGACTATTTTCTGAAGTCTTTTGGCTTCCTCTCCCTCTAGTGCTCATGTGGGCCCCAAGCCCTCATCATGTGGGGGCTTCCATCATGATGAAATGCCCCAAACAAGCCCCCAGCTGCCCTCAGCCTTCCCTGAATGTGGTCGCACAAACTCAAGTGTTCTGATTGCTGTCATCTCGGCTGCAGTGACTCTAGTCAAGCCATTAACACACCCGCCACACTGCCCACTGGGATCCCCAGTCTTTGGCCAACTCCCCACAGCCCATGCCCTGTTTCCTGATGAGGTCCGGATGGCACCTCTTGACCCGGCCCCACAGCCAGCCCCAAGGGAAGGTGCCGTGCAACCTTGGTGCTCCACGGGATGTGGTGAGTGAGCCCCAAACGTCTCAGTGGGAGATCAGCTCCAGGGCTCCCCTCTGACAGCCTCTCGCGTGACTGTCTTTTTCCTTGATCAGAAATGTTCTTCTGACCCACTGCTATGTGTTATGTACCAACCAAAGCCTCAAGATCAGGAGCTAAACTTTTCAGCCCTTGAGTCAGAATTTACTTCTCTTCTCTCTCTCTCTCTTTTTCTTTCATCTTTACAATTAAAATGGATGAAGTGGGGGACTAGCCAGTTGGCTCAGTTGGTTAGAGCACGGTGTTGTAACACCAAGGCCAAGGGTTCAGATCCCCATGCCAGCCAGCAACCAAAAAAATAAAATTAGATGAGTGAAGTGGCTCTGTGCGGGAAACCCAGGACGTTGCAGGGACACAGGGAGAATAAGAAGCTCTCCAAGGCGTCCGTGAACCTGAGGCAGCAGGGTGTGTGTGTGTGCACGCGTGTGTGCATGTGCGTGTGTGTGCGTGTGTGCACGTGCGTGTGTGTGCGTGCATGGTGTGTGCGTGCATGCGTGCATGGTGTGTGCATGCATGTGTGCATGCATGTGTGTGCACACGCGTGTGTGTGCACACGTGTGTGTGTGTGTGCGTGCGTGTGTGTGCACGCGCGTGTGTGTGCATGCGTGTGTGCACTCACCTCTTATGTTATAGGTGCAGTGCATATTGCTCACTGTGGGGATGGGTAGGAGAACCAC
>NW_007728757.1:113107-114755 GCF_000696425.1 Galeopterus variegatus | reverse complement strand
CATGCAGAGCTGGGGCCGCCATCTGGGTGGGAAGGATGGGAGCAGCTGGGGCGGTGGCACACGCAGGGCACCTGTCTAGAGCCTGGGGACACTTGCAGGCCTCGTGCACGCTCAGCCTTGGCACCCTCCACAAAGTTCTTTCAGTGGAGTTAACCCGTTTGAGCTTCCACTCGGCTCTGGGGCTGAGGGCTGGCAGATGGGGATGAGGCCTCAGCAGAGGAACGAGACCTGCTTTAAATGGAGAAGCTCTTTCTGGAATCCCTCTGGCTCACTCTCCCCAGGGTTATGTGAGGCCAGAGAGCCCCTGGGTTGGAGTGGCCACCAGGGTTTTGATGGGAAAGGAGAGTGGAAAGTCCTGGAACACGGTGGAGCCGTCTGGACACTTGAGGAATCCTACTCAGCACTTCCCCAGGACAGCACGTGTTCTGTGTTATGTCAGCCCCCCACAGGCCTATGGAAAGGCCACCATGACCTCTGCAGCGGGCCAAGGGCCTCAGTTTCCCCTGCACCATTGCCAGAGATGCAGTGAAATCTGGCGCTGTAGACAGAGCCTGGACTTGGGTTGGGGCCCAGCCTGGCTCTGGGCTCTTGGTCCTTGGCTGCAGCCTGTGCAAGGGGAACATCACCGCCACCTCCTGCAGACAGTGAATGCCACATGCCTGGCTCAGAGCGAGTGCTGCAGAAACGTCAGCACCCTTCCCAGGCGCTGTTGGGTGCACAGTTCTGTACGCTTTAACAAGTGCATAGAGCCCTGTGACCTTGACCACAATCAAGATTTAGAACTTTCTATCACCCCTGAACATGTCCTCCTGTGATTCTTTATAGTCAGCCGCCCCCACCCCAACTCCTATTGTCTACCCTGTAGTTTTGCCTCTTCCAGAACATCATGTAAATGGGACCGTACAGTATGTCACTTTCCCATCTGACTTCACTTGGTATCACCTAATGCATTTGAGGTTCACCCATGTCGTTGGTACATCAATAATTTGTTCATTTTTATTGCCGAGTAATATTCCATTGTGTGAACCTACCAGTTTTTCCATCTTATCTGTTGAAAGTCATCTGCTTGCTTCCAGTTTGGGACAATTACAGTTTGCAAGGGCTGTTGCAAACATTTGCACCCAGGTTTTTGTGTGGACGTGAGTTTTCATTCCTCTTGGGTAAGTACGCAGGAGTGAGATTTCTGGGATATGTGATTCGTAAACATTTTCTTCCAGTCTATGGCTTATCTTTTCATTCTCTTAACAGTGTCTTTCACAGAGAAAAAGCTTTTAAGTTTGATGAAATCCAGTTTGCCAGCGTCTTCTTGTGTGGATTGTGCTTTTGGACCTAAGAACTCTCTGCCTGACTCAAGGTCTCAGACGTTGTTCTCCTGTATACTTTTCTAGGGGTTTTATAGCTTATGTTTACATTTAGGCCTATGATTCATTTTGAGTTGATTTTTGCATCAGGTATGAGTTTTGTTTTTGTTGCTGATATTTTGTAGTTTTTGTGTGAGATTGGGTTCCAGGCTCATATGTCTTTATATATATTTTGCAGGTCAGTGTTTACTTGTGCCAGAACCATTGTTGAAAAGACTATCCGGGCCGGCCCGGTGGCGCACTGGAGAGTGTGCCACTTGGGAGCGCGGCGGCGCTCCCGCCGAGGG
>NW_007728757.1:107686-112297 GCF_000696425.1 Galeopterus variegatus | reverse complement strand
AAAAAAAAAAAAAAAAGAAAAGACTATCCTTTTTCCATTGAATTGCCTTTGGGATGTTTTTTTAAAAAAAACTAACTGATCATATTTATGTGAATCTATTTCCAGACCCTCTATTCTGTTCCATTAATCTGTGTATCTATCTTTTTGCCAACACTCACTGTCTTGATAACTGTAGTATTATGGTAAGTCTTGAAGTAAGGTAGTGTAAAGTTCACCAGATCTGTTCTCTTTAAAATTGTTTTGGCTATGCTTGGTTCTTTGCCTTTGCATATAAATGTTGGAATCGGCTTATTGATATCTACAAAAATACCTTCTATGATTTTCATTGAGATGGCATTGAATTTACATATCAATTTGGGTAGAACTCACAGCTTAAGAATATTGAATCTTCTGGTTCATGACCACAATATTTCTCTCTATTTAGATCTTCTCTGCTTTATTTCATCAGTATTTTGTTATATTCAACATTCAGATTATGCACATTTTTTTTAGATGTATACTATTTTATTTTTTGGCATTATTGTAAATGGTGCTTTTCAATTTTGAATTCCGATTGGTCATGCTTGAATATAGAAATACAATTGGTCTTTTAATATGGAGCTTGTATTCTATCACCTTTTTAAACTGATATGATGATTTTGTGAATTCCTTGGGATTTTGTATGTAGACCTTCATGTCTTCTACAATTAGAGACAGTTTTATATCTTCTTTGTATATAAAGAGTCTATATGTCTTTTATTTCTTTTTCTTGAGCTAGCTAGAACTTCCAGTATGATATTGCATGGGAGTCGTGAGATCAGACATCTTTGTTTTGGGAGCTGTAGCAAATTAATATAGTGGGTCTTATTAAAGTTCTTTGGAGAATGTTGTTTTGTTTTAGCATGTCGGGTTTGGTCTGCAAATTCTGCTTCACCTCCTGCAAGCAGTGGTTGCAAGTCAGCCTTTGCAATGCTGTTTGGGTCTGTCTTGCATATGCACCTCTCAGGAGTTTGTCTGGACATGGGCAAGGGCTTATGTCATAGTTCAGTTCCCAGAGCCTTTACTGTGCTTCTTTAGGTCTCTTCTGTGCATGCACAGCTTGGAGTGAGCCTTGAATGTGTGCAGGTTTACACACAGACGTAGAGGGTCCCCTCATCCATCTTCCTCTCCCTGACACTCTGGCTCCCAGGGGCCTTTTTTCCTGGCCCTCTAGCTAGACAGTCAGTGTTTCCATCAGCTGTGTTCTCCCACAGGTCTGCATAGGTCTGCACTGCCGGGGTACCCTGTGGGCGAAGCAGTGAGAGAAAACAAAAAAAAAGATCAAGGGAGCTCCTCCACATCTTCAGACCACAGGGAGCCTTCTCTAGTTTCCTCTGGTCAGCGGGAAGGGGTTTTTCTTGTGCTCTAGGCTGCTGTGTCACTGCACCATCATCACTGTCATAGCAGCACAGAGCAGCAATGAGGCTGCCTTGGGGCAGGGCTGGGAGAGAAAGAAGAGAAAAAAATTTAAAACTTGGGGATTCCCCCCAAACTTCCAGCTCGTGGGTCTGGGGCTGGAATCCTCGTGTTTAGGCGGGAAACAGATCCAGCAATAGAAGTGGTCCCAGTCCAGTGGGCAAAACCTGGGCTAGAGCAAGGACCGTAGTCCTCCTGCAGGGCATCTCCAGCACCGCCGACCCCTTTGGTAGGTCCTGCCTACCTGTTCCCACCCTGCAGTACTGCAGTTCCCAGGCCAGGAGACCACCACCCTGCCAGCGTGCCACACTGTTCAGTCCCTTGGTAGGAGTCCACAGACGGGAAATGAAAGCTCAGGACGCCTTTCCTTCTCTTCCCTGACCCTCCTGCTCTGGGGGGCATCAGCCCTCACCTTCAGAGCACGTTGTGAGGGATCGCCATTCACCTCCTAGTGGCCTTTCCATTTCTTTTCTCATGTTCCCAGGGGAATTGACTTAAAATTAGCCAGATTCAAAGATGGAAAATGGAGAAAATCAAAAGAGCTCCTCTATGGCGAGACCTTGAGAAGATGGCAGGTCCAGCTCTCTGCCTGGGCACCTTGGGCCTACACAGCAGTGACAGCAAGGACGGTGCCTATGGTGATGTCTCAGGAGCATTGAGTACTGACCACCCTGCATGTCACAGATACATGAATACCCCCCATCCCATGGCAGCCTAGGGAGTGCTCCCCAGTCTTATCCTCATTTTACACATAGGGAACCTGAGGCACAGGGAGGGTCAATCAGTTGCCCACGTCATACAGCTAGAAAGGAACAGTGCTGGGGCTCAGTCTCAAGCCTGATTCTTCTGCCCACATAAATAATCCCAACCCGTCCTGCTTCTGTCTGGATCCCTCTGCCTCGTTCCTATCTCTACTAACGTGCATGAAACACCGTTTTATGACTGTGCATTTAAGTCTGTATTCTTTTTAAATGTTGAGCCCTTGAAGGTCAGAGGTCATGGGTAACCCCTTGGCTTCCCTAGTGTCTGTCCAATGCCTCCTGGTGCAGAGCAGGCTCAGTGTTTGTTGAATGAATAATAAATGGATGGATGGAATTCTCAATCGAGCCAGCCTTTACATTTAGACCACAGGGACCTTGCGAGAACTTAGTGATGATAGAAATTATCCTTAAAATGTTTGTGCTCTGGCTGGAGGCTTCTCAGGAATTTTCCAATGAACTAGGTCACCCAGAGAGCTGGGACCACAGATGGTGTGCTCTGAAGAGGCAAACCTGAGGACACGATCCCTTGTAGAAATTTTGAAATTGCGGCTTATTTCTCAGATTGGCCACGAGTAGAGTTGTCAGATGTAGCAAATAAAAACACAGGACGCTCAGTTAAATTTGAGTATTAGACAAACAGCAAATGAAGTTTTAGGATAAGTATGTCCAATGCAATATGTAGGATATACTCACACTAAAAATACTTTTCGTTGTTATTGATCTGAAATTCAAATGTAACTGTGCATCCTGTATGTTATCTGAGGGTTTTATCCTTGCCACCCAGGCACTCCCTTCAGGCCCATCTATAACTGACTCAGGCCTTCTCAGTATTTGGCAAAGACTTCCAGGCAGCGGGTTTGACCTTAGGGATCACCCCATCTGAGCTGCTCCCCAGGAAGTAGGCCCAGAGAGGGGACAGGGCTGGAGCAGGGCCAGGACCTGGGTCTCCCGGCTCAGAGCAACATGGCAACACCACAGCCCACTGGGGACATGGGACAGGCAAATGTCTTTACCCCTGTATGAATCTAACTTTAAACTCCGCAGCCCAGCAGCATCCAGTTCTAGCTGTGCTGGGCCCGGATGCAGCAGGACAGGCCAGGCCACCTGGGCATGGAGGGTGGGCTCTCAGGAAGGAGGGTCTGGTGGAGACCAGGGCACTGCCACAAGCCCCACCTCACAGAACCTCCACAAGCAGACTTCCATCCCCTCGTGCGTCCCTCCTCTGGCAGGTGGTCACTGTCAGGAAACCACACTTCGAAGATGTCCACTTGAAGGCACTTTCTGTTCCTTTTTCCGAAGAGGCCGGGTTTAGGGGAGATTATGTAACTTCTACCCCTCAGCAGGAACAGATGGGGACCTGGAGGCCACCCCACTCCTCGGAGCAGCCTTACTCCTGGTGGCAGGGTGGAGACTGCAGGGACCTGCAGGGCCCTCCAAGTCCTCCGGGCAACACTGCTCCAGTGTCCACAATGGCCCTGCCCACCTGGAACTTCTTGGCCACCGTGTGCCACACAGTGATCCCAACACTGAGGGAAGGGAACCCCGAGGACTGGGGCGCCATCTGGGTTCAGAGAGCAGTTAGTCCCGCAGCCATGATCACAAGTATCACGTGTGTGGTGCGCTCGAGTGTCCAAAGCATTGCTCTTAATTTTATGAAGTTCAAAAATACCAAGAAGTAACAGACACCCATATATCCACTGACCAGTATAGACCATATTTTAATATTTCATCATGTTTGCCTCATCTTTTTTCATAATAAATGATTACAGATGAAATCAGCCTCCTTTGCCCCCTATATCCCTTTGACTCAGAGGCAGCCTGTATCGCGAATCTGACTTCACAATCCATGCCAATACTTTAACTCACATATATGTGGATCCATGCAGAATATACAATTATTCTGCATGCTTCCTTCTAATTTCAGGAATGCTACCTGAGTTTATTTTGTGACTTGCCTTTCCCCTCTGAAAGCGTTCTTCACCATGTGTAAGAGCCTCCCACCAGCCCCCTTCTGTGAGGTGGTCTTTATTATTCTCCCAGCTTTTAAGTGAGGAACTTGAGCCTCAGAGAGGTTATGAAGTGGGCTAGGTCACACAATGAGGAAATGTTGGCTCTGGGGCCAAATCAAATCATGCTCTCCGGTCCTGACTGATGGTCCTAGAATTCACTCATTCACCAAATATTTTTTGAGTGTCTGCTCTGTTCTAGACATTGGGGATACCACAGCAAACAGGGACGGACGATCCCTGCCTTCTGGATGGTAAGGTTGGGAAGCACAGCCTTTATAGACAACATTGACTTTGAAGTTTTAGGTGCGTTCCTCCAGGAGTCTCCTCTTCAACAAGCCAACATTTGTCTGATCTTAATGTGAACAGGTCCTCTGATAGGGAAATAAGCCTCCCAAGTCGCCCCCCCC
>NW_007728757.1:105131-107061 GCF_000696425.1 Galeopterus variegatus | reverse complement strand
CCCCCCCCACCCCATGTTGTCCTGATTGGCAAGGAAACTTGTCTTCTTGTTCTGACTCCGTGGGCCACACTCTTTTCTGCATGATAGCCCTTCCAGTGTTTGATGTTAAGGGTTGGACCTCTCAAGTGTGCTCTGAGCCAAGACCTCACCCAAGAATGCCATTCTCAAGGGTCCAGGGGTTACACCTGACCACTGGTATGAAAGACCCAGTTGCTTGTTTCAGCAATGGCATGTACTGGAGGGGCATCTCCAAAAGTGACTTAAAAATAGACCAGGGCTGGCTGGGCAGCCTTTAACAGTGACCTTCCAGATGCTTCTCTCACCACCTGCCTCTGCAGTGACTTCAGCCAGTGTCCCCTTATTCCGACCATGAGCCAGCTCCTGATCAAATCTTCCTAACTTCCAAATGATAGAATTGGGACAGACCTTTTTTTGTTTTCCATCCATGAGATTTTGCTGTTTAAAGTTATTTTTGTGTCTAACCCAACACTTTGAATTTAGAATCTATTTTACAAAGGGAAAAACATCAAAACAAAGCCAAACCAACAACGTGAGCCAGAAGGATGGAGCAAAAGTGCTGGTCAGATTTGGAGCATCTCTCAGCAGTCTGCCTCAGCATCAGTTGGGGTGTGGGGGGTTGTCTGTTAACAACTGCAAGTGAGTACCTGACTAATGGATCACACAAAAAGTACACGACTAGAAATGCCTGCTTCCTGATTCCCTCACTTCAGCTTATGCAGTTGGATAAGAAATGCATATAATACTCTCAGTTTTGAACTACTCCAAGAACACGGAAGGNCAGTTGGATAAGAAATGCATATAATACTCTCAGTTTTGAACTACTCCAAGAACACGGAAGGAAAGAGTATTAGCAATTATTGAGTGATGACCTTGTGCCACGTTTTATCATGCATAATCTACTCACTCCTTGCAACCATTACTTATGGGAAGGGAATCAAAGCAAGTGGTTAAGTGCCTCACCCAAGGCTGCACTGTGTGTGGCATAGCAGCATTCACCCGAGTCCTGCTGGCACCAGAATCCACCCTTGTCCCCCACACTCTGAGCAGCAGAATCAGTCCCACACTGACCATACTCTCCAGCAGTTCTGAGCTGTCACTGCAGGTGCAGAGCAAAAAAGGGGAGCACACCAGGGGACAATCCCACCGCTGGGAGCTCTGGGATTGGGACTTAGTAAGGGCGCCCTGTGGGGAGCCCTTCTGCTGATTTCATTTTCAGTCATCCCACATGGTTTTCCTTGTCGCCTTGTTGTGTATTAAGAATGGGGCTGAGGGAGTCTGTGATGAGTAGGCCATGCCCTTCTTCTCTGTCTAAAGGGAGACGGACATCGGTTATGCAAGCCGTCCTGGCCTGTCCTGAGTTCCCCAAGTGGTCTCTTCCCATCACTACACCCCCGGGGTGAACAGCTGCCCTCTTTCCACCTAAAGGACAGAGCTGTGATGTAAATTAAAACTCCGAGCTCCTCCGAGCATGGGCCCATCAGAATTTGGTCTTCTCAGCTGAAGCAGGTGCTTGGCAGCCACCTGTTGACTCAGTAATGGTCATGCTTTAAAAAGAGGCCACTGAAATGCAATGCCGGTCAAGCTCAGAGCTGCCTAACAGGAGCTGCCACCACCCTTATGCCTCTGTGCATCCAGAGCCCAGGAGGGGGTCTGGCCCAGGTCAGGGAGGCTGCGTGCAGAGCAGGAAGCTCCCGGCTCCACTGTCAGACACTCCTGCTCTCAACCCTGACTCCACCACAGATTAGTGCTGTGACCGTGACCTCTATAAAATGGGAATACAGTAGTACCCTCCACCAGGATAGGTGAGTGATCAAATGAGAGTATTTTAAGATCTCTAGCACATCCCCCGACCATAGCAGGGACTCATGCTGATAGAAGTTACAGTGCTCAGTAAATGTGTATCCAGTGA
>NW_007728757.1:102900-104438 GCF_000696425.1 Galeopterus variegatus | reverse complement strand
GGCTTAATGCACATCGATGTTCTGTCTGTCACCTGGGTTAGAGCAGGGAGGGGCCTCTTCATTGCTGTGTCCAGGGTCACCCCCTCCTTTTGAGCACCCCACCTCCCCACTCCCAACCTGGAGTCTGAGCAGCAGAGAACCTTTAAAAATGGTAATAAGAAGTTCTGATCCCTGAACGCAGCATTCTGCCATCCTTATGGGTGGTGACGCATGGCCCAGGGCTGGGAATTAGAATCGCTCTTCTGGGGGCAGTTTGTTGCTCTGCAGCAGAGGCTCTGAAATGTTCATCCCCGTTGACTCAGAAACTGTGTGTCTGGGAGTCAGCCCCCATGAATAAAAATGCACGTGCAAGGATGTTTGTACACCCAAATGGTTGTGCAAAAATGTTGACCAGTGCGTTAGTTTTCAGAGGAAAAAATGGAAATTCTTTAATCTTCACCTCTAGGGGAATGGTTAAATTATGGCTTGTACTTATGACAATATTACACAATTGTAAAAATGGGAATTTAATGGGCTTTTTAATACAGAGATATAATATAAAACCACATATTTAAATGTATTCTCTCTCACACACATAAAAATTGGAAAGAAAAAATATCAAAATGTTAACAGTGATTATGTGATGAGTTTATGATTTTCATTTTTTTCTTTATCCTCTTTTATATTTTCTTAGCATTCTATACAGAACGTATATATAAACATGAGGGTATTTCAAAAAGTTCGTGGAAAAATAGAATTGAAAGATAATATAAATCTTTCCATAAACTTTTTGAAGTCTCTTCATATATACTAAGAATACATTACGTTTTAAAATTGGAAGAAGAATAAAGGCATTTTGCAACTCATGGCATCGTGGAAGGACCCGGCATGCAGGGGGAGGGAGAGGTGGGCCTGTAAGTCCCCATGAGTGACCAGCTGGCTAGGGGACAAGTGCCTTAATGCTTTCATGTGTAGCGTGGACATGAGAGCTTCTGCCTCAAAAGGTGGCCGTGAATACTGATTCTTATAGATTAAAATATGCACTCTCAATTATAAGAAAACCAAAGCAAAGCCCGGTTTTGCAACCTCCTGTAGAAGTTGTAGTTTCATGAGGGGCTGCTTGACCGGGCTGGCTTCCTCGTGGAGGGAACTTCTCCCCGAGCCCCAGGCCCTGGCTCAGGCTCTCTCTCTTCCTTCACAGCTGCCCATGATGGGAGGAGCGTTCATGGACTCACCCAACGAGGACTTCAGCACCGAGTATTCCCTGTTTAACTCGTCTGCCAACGTCCATGCGGCCTCCAACGGCCAGGGCCAGCTAGATGAGCCGCCTCGGTCCTCCAACGACGCCGTCTTGCTGTGGATTGCCATCATAGCGACGCTGGGGAACATCGTGGTGGTTGGAGTGGTGTACGCCTTCACCTTCTGAGGGAACGGGACAGCGACAGCTTCAGGTCGCTTGCTCTCAATGAGCTCACCGTGGGGCAAGGCTTTGCATGGGGCGCAGTCTTGCTGTTCGTCTTTGGCCACTCTCTTGTTCTAGAACCAGGAGTTCTGACCAC
>NW_007728757.1:101525-102363 GCF_000696425.1 Galeopterus variegatus | reverse complement strand
GGGCACCCCTGATTTCAAATATCCCATGCTGTGGTCAAGCTGATTCAGAAAACATGGAAGTATGGGTGTCCAGCTCCTGGAGACATGACAGGGCATGGCCTTCTAAGAGCAGATTGGGGAGCTCTTGAAACTGCATCCCAAGAACATGAGACCAGATGGAACAGCCATTTAGGTTTGAAATGTAGACATGGTTTGAGGATCACTTGCTGGTGATAAATAATCATTCATGTGTCTTGTTTTTATGCAAACTTATCAAACCTGGTGTGTGGGGTGCTGGGGCGGGAGCAGCCCTCAGAATATTAGTGTTCCCAGCCCAATCTCAGTTTCATATTCAGCCCCTTGGAATATCAATGGTGGTCTTGTACGGCCATAGAATGTTCCTAGTTTGGCTTAGAAATGGCACCTTTGTCACCAGACACCTAGCCCCTTCCAAGACCCAAGTGCATTGGGAAAACCCAGGACTGGGGAGGTTTCTGGTAATGCATTTGGGTTTCATGGGTGGTGGTGGTGTTTTTTATCTGCTGGATGGACGTTCTCTTCTTTTTAAGAAGAGGAGAGGATGTCTTTAAAAACTAGATCTGCTAAGAAGTTCAGCTCTTCAGGCCACCTATGTGAAAACGCTCTTTCTTTCTTTTCTGAGGAATCATGGAATTTTAGAGACAAATCAGACGCTTGTCCACCTTTATGTGATGATGGGTCAGAGAGGGGCATGATCTACCTGTGGCCACCAGGCAGGTCAGTGGAGGAGTCAGAACAGAAAGATGTCTCCTGACTCTCGGCCAGTGCTGTCGGCCGTCGCAGCAGCGCGGCAGAGACGGGGATATCCTGGGGAGAACAC
>NW_007728757.1:98511-100699 GCF_000696425.1 Galeopterus variegatus | reverse complement strand
GAGATGAGAGTCAGATGGGGGGTGCTGAGCAGTACTGGACAGGGCCCACTTTTCTTTCTGTTTTAGGAAGGGTCACTGCCCAGTACCCCTCACCCCAAGGCAGCCCTCCCTATACGGATAAGGCTGGGAAGGATCCAAGAAAGGGGCTCACTCGCCCACAACCTGGAGTCTCTCTCCTTACTTTCTCCCCACACTGCAGAAAAGAAGATAATGACATCCATCCCCCTCTGTGGCAGAGAAACTTATAAGGCTGGATAATGAGCCCTCATGTGTGTTTGGGGACAATTGCAGAGAGGCTGAACTTGCCCCTGTGGTCTCAAGAGAAATGAGTGTTCTTGGGGGCAGGCAAAGGGGCAGCTGAATTGTCCAGAGGCACCACTCGTCTCTGGGAGCTGCCGTGATAACAGGATTACCTGCCCGGCCTCCAGACAGTGCCTGCTGATGGCCGCCAGCTCGTATAGGCCTCATCTGCCATTCCAGCCACACGCCCATTCTCAAGTGCTTCAGCTCAGCTCAAGCAGGAGTCATGACACAGAGAGCTGGCCTGACCTTTGCAGTGAGGAAGAAGGGACATGGACTGTCTGCCTGGGACTCCTGGAATCACGAGCGGGCCAGAGGCCGGGCTGGGTAGTCAGCCATTGTGTGCCTGGCAGCTCTTGGGTGTTTGCCCTGGTTGCTTCTCCTATAGACTGTTCTCCACAAAATCCCAGGTCTGCCCCATGAGCAGGTCCTTCTTAAATGGTGTCTCCACGAGAGAATCCAAGGAGAGAAGTCCAGAGCCAGGGTGGGGGCCAAGGAGACCCTTAATGTCTTCGTGGGGTCACTTCAGCCCAGATGTTCCCTGATTCTTTACCTTCTGGCTCCACATCCTTGTGGGGGAGGGGGCGGGGAGGGGAGCAGCTCTGTAAGGCAGGTGGCAGCTCCCTGGTCTCAAAATGACCTGTGGAGATGGCCATTGGGGGACAGGGTTCTGTGTTTCCTGTGACAGAGGGAGGAGAGGGCAGGAGAGAAAAGGGTGTCCTAGCTCCGAGAAGGACTCCAGCATCCCAGTCACTGGGTACTTCTGGCTGAAAGGGTCTCCCCTAGGATATCCCCCACCACGTAAATGCAGTTAAATCAGTGTGCATGCCCCCTGCAGAGGCAGGATGGTTGCTTGGCCTGCTCCTTCTCTGTCACCGCTCCCACCCCCTTCTATGAAATCAAGGTCAAGGGGCAAATGAGAGGCCCCTACCCCCTCCACTGCCCAAGGGAAAGGCTTATGCCTCCTTTCAGATTCCCCAGGATCCAAGGGAGGATGGAAGGGAGGACAGGCCAGTGCCACTTAGCTGGAGAGGCAATGGGCCATTTTCCAGCCCCGTTTTAAATGGAAGGCTTGGATGACTGCCAGACCACTTTAGCATGTCAGGATCGGTCCCTGGAGACTGGAGAGACTCGGCCACATCTGTCTGCCGGGGCACTGCTGCCTGATTCCTTCAAGACAAATGGCACTTTCCTTCTCCAGGAGCATGATCTCCCTTCATTATGACAGCAATATTATTACTAATTATTCTTTTTACTGCTGCTGTTTCGCACACCTTCCTTGAGTTGTGTGTTGTTTGTATTTTATTTGCTTCTCAATTCACCCCAAGGGGGCAGGAGTGAGGGTGCAGAGGGGTGCACATTAATTACTGTCCCATTTTTCTGTTGAGAAAACCGAGGCCAGGCCCTGTGCCCAAGAGTCACAGCTAAGGAGCTGTGGTTCTTACCTGACTCTGTGGCTCCAGGGGCTGGAAGTTGCCCTGCATCTCCCTGTGTCCACACCCTCCATGAGCCCCCTGGAAGGACTGTCCCCTGGAGGGGGTCCCTGAGGCTGGGGCTGAAGAGCTAGTGGAAAGACTGCTGCTTTCAACAGTAGGTCCCAGAAAGGGGTGGGCGGCCGTGCACATGTATTTATCAGTCTCAGAACCTCACAGTGATAAGAGGCTTTAGACAGCATCTAATCGGGACCTTAATTTTCGGAGACAGCAGCTGAGGCCACATAGAAAAACAGTGGAGAGCTGGGGCATCTCTGGGCACCTGGCCCAGGCTCCACCTTCCAGCGCTCACCAGGAGGCCGAGGATTACCAGCCCTGGCCCTGAGATGGGATTGTGTTCTCTGCCGGCTGTCACGTGGCCCTTCTGCTGTGTCCTGGCGGTTGCCCATTGATTA
>NW_007728757.1:94745-96930 GCF_000696425.1 Galeopterus variegatus | reverse complement strand
GAGTGTCCAACCTTTTAACTTGAGGTTTGGAAGTGTGCCCCCATCCAGCTGGTCAGCAGGAGAGCAGTGTCTTGAGCCCAGAGCCCCTGACTACAAAGTTTCCACTAGGAAACTTCATGGTCGATTCCCCCAGGCCAGTGGTTCTCATCCTGGAGACACTGGCAATGTCTAGGGACAATTTGTTCATCCCACCTGGTAGGGAGGGCTAATGGCACCTAGTGGGGAGAGGCCAGAGATGCTGCCGCATGTCCTACCATGCACAGGACAGCCTCCCCCACCCCACGACAAAGAGTCATCTAGCCCCCAAATGCCAGTGGTGCAGAGGTCGAGAAGCCCTGTGCTAGGCCATCAAATAAATCACAGCTCTTTTGAGCAACAGGAGTGATTATAATTACTGCCCAAGTTCAAGTAATTCCGGGTGGGGGCAATGATCCGGAGTCTCAGCAAGTCGAATCGGTCTTTTGGAAATCCTTATGACACTTTCCACTGTCTTGGGCTTTCGAGGGGACCCCAGCTTGGATGGAGAAAACTCTCAATATGGATGGGTGGGTGGTGGGGCTGAGCTTATTCCCATCAGTACCTTTGTATCTCTGAGACCTCTAGGGACCCGGCCCCTCCCCAGCGTATCTGAGAGGCACCGTTTGGGGACGAGCTTAGGACTGGGGTGGGGGCAGGAGGGCTGGTTCACAGCCTCTGGGCACATCTGCATCTTATTTCTGACTCTTCCACGTGCCCTATCCCTGTTTCCCCCAGTTGAAGGCATATTAATACTCTTTATACTGTTTCAAGTTTTGCACAAACCTTATTCTTGTAACTTGCCACTCTTGGGATACCAATTCTTCATGCCGAGAGAATCAGAAATGTTTCTGTGTCTTACTAATGTTTTCATGACCAACTTGTACATGTGAGCAGTTTACTTAATAAAAAGGTATTTTAACTATTGTTGTCATCCTTTGCTACTCAAGCACCTGGTTCCCCTTGAGATCACCAACTTTTACTACAGAGAAAAGGCTTTTTCGTAAGGTAGGATTTCGATATGCTCTTTTGATTAATAGTATCTAACCTTAAAGGATGTAACACTGTGGCTGTGAAACTTTGTCCCTTTGTGAGCAGTTGCCGTTGTTGTCGTTTTCTATTATGATCATTAAAAAAAAGGAAAGAAAAGAAAATATTGGCTCCTTGGTGTCTGGTTCCAATCCGTGCTTTCTAATAAAGGGTACGATCCACTCGCCTTTGAAAGGCTCAGCTCACGTCACCTCTGTTATGACACTCTGCCCCACCGGGACGCATCCCCTCCCCTCCGACTCCCCTCCCGAGCCTGCTTCACCATCACACCTGTAGCAAACCACAGAAGTGACATTCGCTTACCTGTCCGTGTTCCCCACCATCTGAGCCACCTGAGAACAAAGTTCATGTTATTCAACTTCTGAATCCCCAGCACCAAAAACGGTGCCGAGCTCACAGCAAACACCCAACAGATATTCAGTGAATGAGCAAATGACACCTAAAGACCAGCCCGGGATGTTTCAGCACCACAAGGAACAGTGAGCACACAACTGAAATGTTATTCATTCATTCACTAATAATGGCAAACACTTACTAGGTGTTTGGTGCAGTTCTGAGCTCTTTACATATGTACGAACTCACCCGATCCCCACAACAGCTCTGTAAAGTAGATACTATTATCCCCCATTTTACAGGTGAGGAAACTGAGGCATAGGGAGGTTTTATTTGTTTGTTTTTTGCCCAAGGCCATGTAACTGGTGAATCAGGACTGGAAACCCGATTCTGGGTCCGTCCTAGGCTTAGGCCTCAAGAAGGCTTGCAGCTTTCTTTTCTGTTGACTTTGGAAGCCTGAGGAGCCACGGCTAACTGGTAGATCAGGAGACACCAGGGCCTGGCTGCCCCCAGCCTGCTGACTGCCCGATGGGTAGAGAGCCAAGGGAGGGGCTGGATCATGAAAAAGTGTTCCACGATGTCAGGTGCTGCACGGGCTCCCTAGGCAGCAGGTAAAGCTAAATAGATCACTGAAGACTGCCTGGAGGAGGCAAGACTCAACCTTGCACAGAATCGGGAGAAGCTGGTGCACAGCAGGGGATACCTGGGGGTTTTGGGTTGGAAGGCCGGGCTGGAGCCTGAAGGTCAAGGCAGTGGGGATAAGCCTGATGGAGGATAAAGCCAGTTG
>NW_007728757.1:88564-94366 GCF_000696425.1 Galeopterus variegatus | reverse complement strand
CGGGCTGGAGCCTGAAGGTCAAGGCAGTGGGGATAAGCCTGATGGAGGATAAAGCCAGTTGGAAGGGGCCTTGAATGTCAGCGTGGGGAGCCACGGTGGGTAATGGGCTGCCACCAGCTGTAGTGAAGCAGGGTGGTATCCGGGCTGGAGCCTGAAGGTCAAGGCAGTGGGGATAAGCCTGATGGAGGATAAAGCCAGTTGAAAGTGGCCTTGAATGTCAGCGTGGGGAGCCACGGTGGGTAATGGGCTGCCACCAGCTGTAGTGAAGCAGGGTGGTAGTCACCGTAGAGGGGGGCACGTTGTCTGGAGCAGGGAGGCAGCAAGGGAGCTGGGAAGTGAAGCCTGATTTTGCCCTCAAGCCCACCCCTCTGGCTGCCTTCCCTGGCTCAGTGAATGGCACCTCCACCCTGTACCAGCTTGGCCGAGAACATCGGGTTTTCCTCCCCAACATGTCCCTTGCAGAGATGGCAGGGGCATTCACACAGGACTGTGTTTTCAAGACTGGGAAAAAACATTCTGAGATAACAAAAAAGCCTAGTGGCAGGGTTTTTCAAGAAAAGAAGGAGGCATTCACAGTCCAACATGGCTAAATTTCTACTTTAAGAAGCTACAGCCAGTTCAGCCCATACCAAAAATTGTCCCGTTTCCCACCCCACACTTCCTGCTAGTTTAATATAAATTTAATTTATACTAATATTTTGGTTTTACAAATTTGGTTTGTAAATACGTATGTCCACATGCTACTTGCCTGTTCCAAATCAATCTTGATATTTGAATGGTCTGACGTGGGTTTCCTTGCGCAGCATATCAGTGTATGTGACATAGGGACTGTAAAGAAATCAATGTTCAGACAACCACAGCTCTTCTCTTCTGCCCAGGAGCCAATTACCTTGTGCATTGGTGGGGTGCTCTCCTGTCCTGGGAGGCAAGCCTGCCTCCCCCATTAGCTATGCATCCCCTGAGGGCAAAGGCCCCCTCTGGCTCACCCTTGTGTCCCCCACAATGCCCAGCCCAGGGAGGCCGGAAAGTTAGACTTCCACATAAGTGAGCGAGTAAATAAGCAAACGAAAGAAGCTGGGCTTAACCCACAGCCTCCCTTTGTGCCTAGTGGGATGGCCGTTCCCTGCATCCGTCCCTAGGACCCTAATGGGCCCCTAGTGATTCCAGCCAGGCTGGCCTGTTTACTTAGCTGCCCACTACCAGCAGTCTCCAAAGCCTGCCCTTCCCGGGATTTTCCATTTGGCCTCAAATTGCTCAGGCTCCTGCAGAGTTCTGTCCTCACCAGAGCTGTAGAGATGGCCCCACAATTAATATTTATACAAGCCAGACTGCCAGGGCCTTTTCTGCAAACAACACAAATAATATTAACTACCACGGTAACCAGCTTGCGCGGGTGCTGCCCGGAGGCTTTGCAGGCACTTCCCTGTCTGGCTTCCTCTCCTCTGGCAGATGCTCATGTGCTGCCCACCCCCAGCCCCAACCATCTACCAAGCGCCCCTAGCACAACAGGAAGGCCACCTACTCTTTGTCTTGGCGGTGAGAGAACAAGCGATCAGCGGAAGACAGCAGGGAGTAAGGGTGCGACGTGAGAGCCTGGGGAGGAAGCTGGCGAGGCCTCTAACCAGGCTGGCGCCCCAGGCACAGAGCCACATTCCCAAATTTAAGAAAACTGAAGTTCATTGAGTTGTTCATCCACTAAACAATGATTGGGCACCTAGGATGAGCCAGGCACTGTTCTAGACACCAGGGGTATATAGTGACCAAGACGACGTCCCCACCCTTCTGATGCTGAAGACAGACAGGAAGCAAATAAAGAAATAAAGAATACGATATCAAATAGTGACAAGTGTCATGGGGAAACATAGAGTGAGTGCAGAACTAGAGGGCGGCTACTTTGGAGAGGATGGTCGGGAAACTTCTAACCCCAGGGGAGAGGTGCTGGCAGTGGCTCAGGCTAGGGGGACAGTTCAGAGAGGTGACCCGACGTGCCCCAGCCAGCCCAAGGCTCCAGGTGAAGTTTTGTACCCAGTTCTTACAAAGCGTTGTCCTGTCCCAGAAGTGCCTTTGGAAATGGCACCATTAATTCCTTCCTTCATTCACTAAGCCTCCACTCTGAGCTGAACATACAGGAGTACCCCTGGTCTTTGTCCCCAAAGTGCTCACAGTCCAGTCTCAAGGTTCCACTCAGGGCTGTGATGTGACCATAGCTGGAGCTGCATGACCCACTTCTGCCCTGAGACAAGTCTCTGAAGGCACCTTGTTACTACCTGAGGTCTATATGGGGGTGACTCCTGCAGGGGACTGCTGTCCTCAGTGAATGCCCAGGGGCTCAGTACTTCGCTGGACCCTTCTTCTAAGTGGAGAGGGCACCCCAGTGCAGCCCCTGCAGGTGCCCCTGGGATCTAAGAGGCCGGGCTTGGCCGCTGGGTTCCGAGGTGGACGTGTATTGTTCTTGGACAGCCCAGCATCTGCTGCTGCACCCTTTTGGATAGCATCCCGTCTTCCTTTGGGGAACCACACCCCTCAGTCTACATACTCGGTCCACCTGAGCTCAGGGGTCTCAATGCCCCATGGACACAGTGATGTGTGCAGAATGGGCTCGTGGCCCTGACCTGGCCAGCTGTGACATTCCAATCTTCCTGACCCAGTGACTGGGCCAGGAATGTAAACAGGATAGATTCCCTGACTGGCATGGGAGCACCAGGAAATAGCACTCGTGTGGAACTCAGTCTCTGTCTCTGCTGGATGCAGAATCATGAGGATGTGAGCCTGCCACAGCAGCTGCCATCCTGCCACTTCTAGAGAAGAACCATCTGAGAGTGGAGCCACAGGACACTGAAAGACAGAGATTGGTTCCTTAGGGGGCTAATGGACCCCTAGATCAAGCCACACCTGAAGGCCTACCCATAGGATTCTCAACATGTGAGCTAATTAATTCCCTGTATGATTGAGCTGGGGTTCTGCCCCTTCTAACAGGAAGAGTTGACCGATACTTCCTCAGTGCACTCTGACCTTTAAACCCACATGGCAGATGGCCCACCTCAAGTTGAGGAGTTCCATGGGCCCCGTCCCATTCATCATCAACCACGATGGGCTCTCTTGCCTTGCTGCCACCTCACCCGTCCGTGCTCTCACCCAGCTCCCCTGGCTCCAGGTAGCTTAAACCTGGCCACAGGTTCAGCTTTTCCGGCTTGACACATTGTCCCTGGTCTTGATCTTGTCTGCTGGTCTCTGATGGCCCCAGGTACTGCCCACCAATGAGTCTCAGCACCAAGAACCTAACCCCAGTATCAGCCTAGACCTGCCTGCAAAGAGTTAGAATGTACCAGACAAACTCCCTCCTTATTTTTGTTCCATACCAGTGGCGGTGGGGGAGGGTCAGGAGGGGACAGACCCAATACCATTGTGTGAAATTATTGCTGCTCTGGGGAGCCTAACGTAATGAACACATGCATAGCACTTGACAATTTACAAAGTTCTTTCATGCAATGGACTGAATGTTTGTGTCCCCCCAAAGCCACCGCAGCTGGGGTGGATCACACCAACATGTACACATTGAAATCCTAGCCCCCAAGGTGATGATGTCAGGAAGTAGGGTTTGGGGGAAGTGATTAGGTCACATGAATGGGATTAGTACCCTTATAAAAGAGACTCCAGAGGCTCTCTTGCCCTCTCTCTGCCGCATGAGGACACAATTAGAAGAGGGCTGTCACCAGAACTGACCATGCTGGCAGTCTGATCTCAAACTTCCAGCCTCCAGACTGCAAGAAATACGTTTCTGTTGTTTATAAGCCACCCGGTCTATGGCATGTTGTGTAGCAGCCTCAGCTGGCTGAGACATTGCGCATACACTTTGTAACTTGGTCACACAGTGGCCCCTGCAGTGTTCTGCCCAGAGTCCCTTGAAGGACTTGTACATGTCGGCGTGCCCCACCCCTGATGCAGTGGCTTTGTCTTCGACCGCAACACCTGCAAACCGTACCCCGGCTATGGGAGCAGTGACTTTGCACACATGGAGGGAGCAGACAGAAAGGCCCCAGGGTGCTCCCCTCCTCACCCGTGTGGTGGCCCTTAACTGCTGGCTGACAGGTGCCCCTTTGCTCTGATGGGATATAAGAGCTTACATTGCAGCGCTCCCTGCAGGATCGGGCTGAAGCTGCCCTCTGCAGGACTTAGCCACCCTTGCTTTGCTCCCTGCCCTTCCCTGTTCTGCTCCCCAGTATTCCCCAATGTCCCCAGGGCACTTCCTTAATAAATCAGTTCCACACGAACCCTTGGGTCTGTTTCTGGGGAACAGATCTAAGCAATCAACCTGTTCTGCTCCCCAGTATTCCCCAATGTCCCCAGGGCACTTCCTTAATAAATCAGTTCCACATGAACCCTTGGGTCTGTTTCTGGGGAACAGATCTAAGCAATCAACTCTGAGAGCTAGAGTCACTCATCTCCATTTGACAGATGAAGAAGCTGAAGCTCAGAGAGGTTAAGTGACCTGCCCAGTGTCACATAGCTAGTGAGTGACAGGATGGGCTCCAAACTCAGTTCTTCTAGACCCCACAACCCAAGCTGCTCTACCCTCCTTTGATTGGTTAGATACCCGAGGTTGTCACCAGCAATCAGTCTTCATGAGCTAGACATCCTGGAGTCATCGTGGAACAGTGCTGACAGCAGCCACAGCCCTGAGAGTCATTGTCCCCCTCATGTTAATCATGTGCATCCCTTTTCTTGCTTTGTATGCCACAGCACGGACCGTGGGATGGAAGCCATCACCTGTCCACCCAAAATAGCCATGAAAAGGATAAAAATTGAGCAGGAAATTACAGCCCGATTGCCACAGGGTCTGAACACAACTGTGACTGCATCCCACCCAGTGTAAAAGATGTTTGGGACAAGGCCACTTAGAAAGGTTTTCTTATCTCCACCCAAGGCTTTCCTCTCCTTCCTCCAGTGTGCTTAGGGTTACTTTTGTGAAAATGAAAATACAGAATGACCAGTGACAGGTCAGTGTGGGTCATGACCATGCGATGACCCTTAGTGAACCCCACTGGCAGGCATCAGGTACTGCTGGAAGCAGGGCAGTGGTGGAATTCCTGGTGGGCCACTGCAATCCTTGAACTCCCTGGCCCCCGTGCAGCCCGAGGCCTGAAGGAGCAAAGGCAGTTGCGGAGAGAGGGCCACCTTCAGAGGAGCCGCTGACAAAGGCCACACCTCCCTCTCCCCCGCACTTCCTACCTGCAGGCCCCTCCTACAAGAAAGGAGCATGTATGTTTGTCTGTCCATGTGTCGATGCTCAATTTTTGACTCTCTGCAAGCCCATTTAAAATCCTGCCATGCCCAGAAAACTCTGGGCATTTAATTCACTCCCAAAAATTGCCCCCAGAGGGCAGGTGGATTGTTGTGCCAAGAAAAAGTCCCATGGAAAAACACAGTGAGCAACGACCAGCAGGGGGCAGTGTGGGGTTAGGAACGGGGACAGCCAAGGCAGCCTGCTGGGCCCGGTGGGTCTCAGGCCAGCTCTGCCACTTCCTGCTTAAACACGGTGTGAGGAACATGGTCTCTCACCCAGCCGAGGCCTGCTGGAGGCTACAGGAAGAATCAGCAGAACCTGACAGCCAAGGCAGCCTGCTGGGCCCGGTGGGTCTCAGGCCAGCTCTGCCACTTCCTGCTTAAGCACGGTGTGAGGAACATGGTCTCTCACCCAGCGGAGGCCTGCTGGAGGCTACAGGAAGAATCAGCAGAACCTCTGAGATGCCCCCCAGACCTCTCAGGAGATAGTTCCCACACAGGGGTAGCCCCCAAACTGCG
>NW_007728757.1:47498-88335 GCF_000696425.1 Galeopterus variegatus | reverse complement strand
CACACAGGGGTAGCCCCCAAACTGCGGGCTCCCAGAGAGGAAATGATCAGATAACTCCTTGTGAGTCCCTGCCCTGCCCCCCTAAATAAATGCCAAGCAGATCTTCAGAGCCGGGTCCATATCGGTGGTCCACAGGCCAGACCACTCAGACCTCTTCCGATGGGCCTAAACAGAAGGCTCTGTTTTGCTTTAATAAAGCCTTTTATTGAATATGACATACAAAGAGAAAAATGAACATCATACGTGCACAATTCAACAACTTTTCACAGAGTCATCACACCTATAAACCCAAGAATCAGGTCAATAAGCTGAACATTCTCAGCCCATCCAGAAACCCCTTCAGCTTGCACAGTGTCGTAAAATTCATTTTAATTAGTTGCCAACAACAGCAACAGAAAATCTGGATTTCTGGTTTTTCTTGACAAAATGAAAAGATGCACATGGAGGTTGCCTGCCCGTGCAGTTGGGGAATTGATTAGCTGGAGCTGAGGTTGGCCGCCTGCTTTAGATGAGGCACGTACATGCCAGTTCATGCCAGGCCCCCAGCCCAGGTAACAGGGGCCCCTGCACTGGCCCCATATTTAAAGGGCCCTTCCTCGTCCTTTGCTACATGTTCCTTCCCTATAAGGCAAGGGCTCCAAGGCCTAGAGGATGAGGATGTGTCCTTGCCGATCCTTCATTCCCCTTACAGACTACACTTCAGTACTTGGGACTTTCTTCTAGCCTTGTTCAGGTTCATTTTTTTAAGAGCTGACTGCCAGGAATGTCTGCACCCTTGGGCCACAGACCGGCGCCTTGGAGCAGCTGTTGGTGAAATGGGGAGAGGGGACATTGAATGGAGCTCAGATGTGCAGGTGGTGGGTAGGAAGACGGGGGGCAGACCTGGGGCCAGGGCCCCCTCTGCCTGAGCACCACATTCCAGCACAGAATCCCACAGAGTCTGCTTTATCGTTCACAAGAAAAACAGACAAACAGGATAGAGAGAGAAAAAGAGAGAGAAATTTTAAAGAACTAGTTCATGCTGTTGTGGGAGCTGGCAAGTCTGAAATTTATAGGGCAGGTGGGCTGGCCGGTTAGTTCACTTGAGAGATCATGGTGCTGATAACACCAAGGTCAAGGGTTCAGATCCCTGTACCAGCCAAAAAAGAAAAGAAAACTAGCCAGTTATGTAAGTCATAGAAACTTGGAACTGAAAGGTACCTGAGAATGGTCTAGTTTCATTCCTTTATTCCAACATCAAGGATTCAGATCCCCATACTGATCAGCTGCCAAAAAGAAGGAAGGAAGAAATTTGCAGGGCAGATGGGCAGGCTAGAAATTCAGGTAAGAGTTGATGTTGCTGTCTCTTAAATCCAAATTCTGCAGGGCAACAGGCTGGAAACTCAGGCAAGGTTTCTGTGTTTCAGTCTTGAGAATTCCCTCCTCTTCTGGGAAGAGTCTACCTCAGTCTTTGCTCTTAAGGCCTTCAACTGATTGGATAAGGCCCACTCACATTGTGGAGAAACATCTGCTTTACTCAAAGTCTACTGATTTAAATGTTAATTTCATCTAAAAATACCCTCACAGCAAGTCTAGACCGGTGTTTGACCAAACAACTGAGCCACCGTAGCCTAGCCAAGTGGCACATAAAAGTAACCATCACAGAGTACAAATCCAGCCTTTTCCCAGGTTGTTGCAAAGGTGTTTTTGTCAAGGTCAGAGGATAGAGCATATTTTTACCCAACAACACATTGGCTGAGTTAGTTTTTAAACACTGACACACGGCATGTGTGGTCCTCCATTTGTGTGGTTGCCTTGGTCCAGCATGAGTTAAGGGCAGTCTTCCTATAACTCCAAATGGTTCTATAGCAGCTGGCCTTAGCCTGACCTTACTCGCCTGGCCCCTGTAGATATTGGGTTTGCAACCCTGAATTTAAAGAATGTCCATTTGGAAAGAGGTAGAGGGGAGTGAAATTATCAGCCTGCCTATTAGTATCAGACTGGTTCTAGCTCTGTGGAGATTTATGATCTTCCATCAAAGATCTTCCCTCTGCGTTGGGTGAGGTGTTTGTGGCTCTGTTCCCCAGGAACAGGATGCAGGAGTGTCCTCTGGACTTAATGAGAGACATCAGCAGCTGGGCTTGCACGTGCGTGCACTCACAGACTGTAGCACTTAATGCCATTCTGGGGGCTCACTGCTTAACAGAGTAGCCAGCCTCGCATTAAAACCTGTTCTTTCCTGTTCTGCCTCAGAGTTCTTCAGGGAGTACCTACCTCCTTGGTTAGTGAGCTGGGGGAGGCAAGAGAAAGGAAAATGTCCTAGGACAAGGGCTGTGGCCGGCCCACTGCTTGTTTTTGTAAATAAAGTTTTATTGGAACACAGCCACACCCATTCATCTCCGACTTTATAGCTGTTTAAGCACTGCAATAGCAGTTGGATAGTTACAACAGAGACTGTGTGGCCGGCAAAGCAAAAAAGGTTTACTGCCTGGCCCTTTACAGAAAAGCTGCCAACACCACCCTAGAAGGTAAGTCTGAGAATAACAGCCCTTCCTAAAGAGCACGCTAGCCACGCAGCAGGGCCCTCCTCCAGGCCCCTCGTCTTTGTCATGTTTGGGGGCAGCTACACCCAGGAAGCTGAGGAGGGCGCAGTTCTGCACATAACTGGTGCAGGAATCAGCCCCTCACCTGTTCGTCCCATCACCCCTTCTTTATCCCAAGGAGCCCACCCGCTAACCCTTGGGCTAAGAGGGAACACAGACGGAGGCTACACAGGTTGTCACTGCACAGAGGCATTCTGCCTGGGGGGCTTCTGGGGACTGATGTCCAGCTCATGCCACTCACCAAGCTGTAGGCCTGACGTGGGTTACACATGCCCAAAGTAAGGGGCAGCCCCTGCTAGTCCTCGTAAAGGAAACTATGAACTATGTGAGCAACTGCGGCAGTTCTCCAGGGCCAGGGTTTTGATTCCCATCCTGGCCCTGACCTTGGGAAAGAGACACAGAGTCTCTGTGCCTCAGTTTCTTCATCTGTAAAATGGGAACAAGAGTGGTGCTATGATCAGCTGAATGAAGGCCCTCCAAAGATACTCACACCTTAATCCCTGGAACCTGTGCATATGTTACCTTATATGGCAAAAGGGACTCTGCAGATGTGATTAAGTTAAGGGACCTGACATGAGGACATTATCCTGGATTATCCGGGTGGGCTGGATAATGTAATCTCAAGGGTCTTCATAAGGAGGAGGCAGGAGGATCAGAGTGAGTCGTAAGATGTGGTGATGGAGGCAGGAGGCTGGAGTGATGCAGGAGGGGCCACGAACCAAGGATGCAGGCAGCCACCAGAAGCTGAAAAAGGCCAGGACACAGATCCTTCCCTAGAGCCCCAGGAACCAGCCCTGCCGACACCTTGGCTTTAGCCCAGTGGTCTTCTAGTTCCAGGACTGAAATAATGTATGTGTGTAGTTTTAAGCCACTAGGCGGGTGGCAATCTGTTACAGCAGCAAATAGGAGACTGTAGCACAGCACACTCCTCAGAGGACCCACGTAGGGATTAGCTGAGATGGGCCTCTAAACACCCAGTTCCAGGAGAAAAGGGCAGAGCTCAGTCGCCAGGAGCCCCTGTCACTGTCACCAGTAATGAGGCGTCCTAACCTGCATCCTAACTTCCCACATCTCTTCTGGCCCCAGGAAGGGCTGGCGTCCTGGGAAGCTCCTGCTGATGATAGGGGTGACCACTGACCACGTGAAGGAGGGAAGGAGACCAAAGACAGCCAGATGGTGGAGATCACAGTGATGACATCCCCAGGCCCCTTCCAGAGTTGCCAAGCCATGGGAGGTGGGCCAGGGTGCAAAGGTCATTATTTACAGCTTCGGCTGGCACCATCGGCTTCAAGTGCAGCAGCCAGTGAAAGCAAAAGTTAATCCCAGGCTAGTCACGAGTGGCTGGAAGGTCAGACCATCACCTAAGACAATAAGCCACACACAGCCAGAGTTGCCCCATACACACGCTTGCCCTCAGCCGCTTCAGACCCACCGCGCTTCCGGGCCCGGCTCAGCTCTCCTCCTCTGGAAGGCTGCACCCGATGACCCAGGGTGGCCAACTCAGCCCCCTTTGCCCTACTCAGAGCAAACTCAGCTCGCAGCATCAAGACAGCCCACCCCAGGGTGGGCTTCTGTGCTGAGGGGACCCCTCTCCTCTACAGGACCTTCCCTGGGTTGACCCTCTACTCAGAATCTTCTTCCTTCTGGTTTACCGTGGCTGGCCCTGCCCAGGGGGCCTGACCACCGTTTTGTTGAGGACACTGCTCCTGTGTCTTTCTCGTTGTAGGCCTTCACCCACCTGATAACTATATATACACTTGCCCCCCCACCCCTTACTACACTGTAAGCTCTAGGAGGACAGAGGACAGGGACCCTTCTGCTTTATTTGGGCACCTTGGCCCCTCAGTGCTGGCCACAGTGCCCAACATATCACTGACACTCAATAGAGATCTTTTAAAGGATGGACGGGAGGAAGAGAGGAAGGAGGGAGGGAGGGAAAAAGACAGGAGGAGGGACAATCCCCAAGACGTCCATGCCCTTCAGACCCACAGCCCTCAACGTGACTGATGTCACATTTCTCTGTGCCGCTGGAGAATGGTCTGGCGTGCTGTGTGAGTCTGGTGGGCTGAGGACCCAGCAGAAGAGCCGTGTACACCATGTGCCCTCGGGAGCTCAGGCTCCTGCTCATCAGGCCGCTTAGACACAACACCATCCTTCAAACTGTCCATACTGAGACGTCACACCAGGCCCCGTCTATGCGTAAAATAAACCAGAGCGGCTGAGACCCCCCAGCCCAGCCTGGCAAGGCCCTAGAGTATAGCCACGAAGTCCAGAGACTTGCAAAGATGGGCTGCCCCCCTCCCGGACACCTCTCCCCAAGTTGCTGAAGCCTACCCTTCTCCTCCCCTGATCTGTGCAAGCACATTAATCCTAGTGTCCATGGCAATGACTGTGGGCTTCAAAGTCCCTCTTGCCATCCCCCCACGAGCCACGAGATCTGTGTACAGGAGCTCCAGGTAGGGCTGCTGGGGGTCTCCTTGATGTTGTGGAGCTGCAGACGTCTGAGCAGCTGTGCCTGAGCAGGCTGCAGTCCACCTGGGTGACAATGTCACTGTCCACATGTGTCCACTCAGACGTTCCCTCAGCAAAGGCTTGCTGAGCACATGCTTTGTGCTGAGTGCAAGGGCAGGCCCTGAGGACAGAGCCGACACACGTCAGCGGAGACCCTGCGCTCCTCCAGACAAGGAGACGGATGGTCAACAAACAAGCTCACACAGCAGTGGGTACGGTGAAGAAGAGAAAAGCACGTCGGGCAGAGAGTGACTGTCCTGTTTCTGCCAACAATTAGCCTTGTGATGCTGGACAAGTTTTTTGACCTCAGTGACTCGGTTTCCTCTTCTTCACACTGGGCATAATAACCCAACCATGCCACAACCCTGCGAAGAGCAAGGAGCTAGCAGAAGTATCTCCCCCATCATTCCAAGAGGCTTCCTGCTTCCTGGGAGAGGCACCAAAAGGTAATTAATCAAAGATTAGGGGTAACAGCACATATTGGAAAGGGTGTGAGGAAGTAGGTACGGTCACCTTGGAAGGCAGATTTGAAAGAGCTGCGAACCTTGTAATTACTCATAAAGCCCTATCACCCAGAAATCCCACCTCAAGGCATGTACCCTGGAGAAAGCTCGTCACTTATGCACAGAAAATACATACAAGGGTTTTGATTACAGCATTGTGGGATACAGTAGTAAACGGGAAGCGATGTCTATCAATCCATGCACAGCTGTCAGAAAGGAGAGAGATTTGGCTGCACTCAAGCGAAGTTTCTCCAAGATGTGATCACTGCGTGAAATTACAGGTTGTTGAGAAATTACTGTGATCTAATATCATTTAAAAGATAGAAAACCCTGCTCCCCAGTCTCCAAGGGTCTGCACATATGAACATAAATGCACAGAGAAGGGACGGTAACCAGGATTTCCCCTGGGGAGGGGACAGAAAGAGGGGCAGTGGTCAAAAGGCGTTTACATGGAGCTGGTCTTGTACCTGTGCACACAGGGAATCGGGGCAAACACCTCTCCCTCTTCCTTGGGCTGATAAACATCCGCATGCTCCCGCTGCACCCACCAACACTCCCCACCATGTGTGGCACATGATAGGTGCTTAATACGCCTACTTAAATAGAGAATGGAATTTTATTAATATAGTAGGTATCTGTGTGAAGTGTTTCCAAGATAAATAGCTTTCCTGATTGTGGCTGCTCTTGGAAAACAGCACATCTCCCAGAAGGGGTGCTGGAGGGCCCTGCATGGGCACTGGCATGATGAGACCTGAGATTTAGAAAAGCAACTCAGGCAGTGGTGGTGTGGTGGTGGTGGGATAAACTGGAGACAGACAGGGGCAGGGAGACCCACTGGGTGGTGTATGCCATGGTGAGTCTGGCATGAGAACAGGCCTAAAGGCATGGACCCTGGAGCCTGCCTCTGGGTTCAGGTCCACTCCTGAGCACCAGCTGGGTGGCTTTGGGCCTCTTCCCTCATCCCCATCTTGTGTCCACATTGCACACTTAGAACCCGGCCCAGCACATAGTCAGCTCTCAATGAACGCTGGCATTCATGTGTGTTGATGTTATACAGCCATCCTAGGGGAGACTGCCTGGGAGGGAGAGGACACGCTCTGGGAGCCCATCTGAATTCCAGATCTGCCACTTGCCCCCACAGAAATTTGGGCTAGTTATTTAACCCTCCTGAGGGTTAGTCTTCCCATCTGTGAAATGGGGATAACACCTACTCTCTTCAATTGTTGTGCCATTAAGTTTGATTCTGTTGGTAAAATGCTTGGCACGGAGTAAATGATCAGCAAAGGCCAGTGTCCTTCCCCTGACCTGTGCAGAGGTGGGAGAACAGGTCAAAGGTCACAGCCTCCAGCTGCCCTAGGCCAAACATTTCACAACTCCTTGGCTCTCTCCCAAGAACCTGGGTGCTGTCTTCAGAACCCCCCAGCAGGAACCCCCCCAGAGACTCATGGGTAAACATCTTAATCTGCTCTGGCAACTGTGGGTGCTTAGTCACGGAGGGGAAATTAACATTTTGGAAGTAAGTGCGTCAGCAACGGGTCTAACTGGAAGATACTTGAAATCCTCTTTGTCCAGCCTGGATATGACCTTTTTTAGAGGTCAAAGTGCTTCTCACTTCCAGTGTTCCTGAAAAATCATTTGGCCATCCATGGAATAAGCTTTCATTGAGCACCTACTGTGTGCCAAGCCCAGCACTCTAAACACTAAAGTGACAAGAGCGCCCTCTCTCAGTTGCTCATTCAAAGCACATCTCCTGAGTGTCTGCTGTGTGCTGAGCACAGCAGCACAGTGCAAGACCCAAAGGACACAAACATGAGATGCCCAGTCCCTGCCCCAAAGAACACTGCAGTTCCAAGTGCAGACAGCAGAAATACAGCAAGCTGGGAGAAATCACTCCTGTCTCCCACTTGTTCTCCAGAACTTTCTTTCATGTTGAGTGTTAATGACATTGGAAAAGGAGCAAAACTTGAAGCCACAGCAATCACGAAGGAATTACAGACATCCCAGGAAAGGTAATGGGAAATTTGGGAGTGGGGAGTGGAATTTTCTATAAAATCTCTGAACCCCAGTCTAAATATGGGATACCTAAATGCCAATTCATCCATCCATTCACCAAATACTCACTGAGTGCCATAAATCTTACTTGTTTTCATTTCAGGCAGAGCAGAGGCTTCAGTAAGGGGCATCTACAGGCATGTCTCCCACACTATGGGTGTCAGCACCTTACGTGGGTGCCCAAGAAGCATACTGGAGGCCCTTTTAAGAAAACAACTACTTTCCTCTCAGGAGAACCATTGCTATTACTAATTCAAGAATGAGATAGGAGGCACTCAGTTTCCCTGGGCTCAGGTTTCAGGACACTCCTCTGAAATTCAAGCTATTCCCCAAAGTCTCAGGCCCCTCCTCTGGGCCCTCCCCTGGAGGAGAGTTACTGTTGCTAATTGCACCTATTTTGGGCACCAACATGGGGAAATTGAGACCACAAGGGGCAGATTTGTATCACTTCAGTGGCTGAGCATGCCCAGTAGAAACGAGTTATAGAACTCCAGCAGCTGAGCATGCTCTGTAGAGGGGAGCCTATCATTAGAATAACCTTCCACTAGGGGCACTGGAGAGCACTGAATATTTTTAAATATTTTTCAGTGAGTATGTTGGAACTTAACCAATGACCATGCTCTGAAAAAGACCAACTGAGCATATGCAAAACGATGTTACATAACTAGGAACTGCCCCCTTAGTTAAATATTCATTAGATAGCATGAATCTGCATTAGATAGCAAAATTATAAAAGACAAATCCCAGTAGAAGGCGGGGCTGCTGCTCACTCTTTCTAGAGCCAGCCTGCACTTTGCCTGAGGTGTGTATTTCTTTCTTTTTGTATTAAATGTGCCTTTAGCAGGCTGCTGTTGCCTCTGGAGCCAGCCTGCTCTTTGTCTGTAAATGTGCATTTCTTACTTTTGTATTAAACTTGCTGAGGCTGGGGCCAACCTGCATTTCACTGGATAGGTGTGTATGCTTTACTTTTGTGTTAAACTTACTTCTAACGGACAGTCGCTCACTCTTTTGAGCCAGCCTACACTTTGTACTAAATGTTAAGTGTGCATTTCTTACTTTGGTATTAAATTTGGTGTGGGCTCTGCTCAGTCTCTAGAGCTAGGCCACACTGTCTCTGTGAAGCCTGCACTTCTTCTCTGTTACATTAAACCTGCTTTCACCTTGTACTGTGACTCTGCTCTTGAATTATTTCCTGTGGCAGAGTCAATAACCTGCTAGAGGATGAGGTGGGTTGAGGCCAGCTATGGGGCCTTCCCAGACCCTCTTTTCCAACATCAAGAACATCTCAGAAATAAATTCCTGCCCAGGCTGTCAGTTTGTGGGGAAAGTCTCTACTTTTCACATGCTGCATGGTCATCTTCTGGTTGTCTTTACAGCTTTGGAATAAATAAGCCCCAGGCCAATTTGGCCTCTGTTTGTGTAACTATTGAGGTGGTTTTTGGTTTGCATCACAGAGGCAGGGGTTTCCCTCTGCCACAGGTCAAATGGTAGACATGCACCTCCGTATATATATGAAATAGATAGTTGGCAACATAAATTGGGGAGAAGTACCATGAATGATTCTTTGTTCAAAATTTTAAAAGAATGTTGGGGTGGGGGGAGAATCAGTTCAGAAGTTACAGATGGTTCCCAGGAATAGCTCCATCAGGAAGCTGTTATGAAGCCCCCTGAGGGAAAGCTGCTGACTGGAGCAGGGGACATAAGCTGAGGGTAGCCATAGTGACTTCAGTATGGTGTGTGTCGCCTCCTGTTTCTCCCAAAGAAATTGCCAGCCAAAATTTGAGGTCCTGATGTCTTGATACATGAAGGGAAAAGGGGAGAAAACTCCTGAAACAGAGGAGAGGAAAACAGCTGCAGAGGGCAAGAGGCCAGAGGAATTATGAGTTCCTTGAGAAGGAACAGTGGCCAATTGAGGGGGACAGCTGTGAGGTGGCCCAGTCAGGGACAGTAGAAAGCCCTTGACTCTGGAAAGAGAATCTACTGGCCACCTCCTTCCTCATCTCCATAGCCACTGATTTGTAATTTAAGTAGGTCTCACATGCTTCCCAGTGTTCTCTCTGTTAATTAATCCTTTTTGTCCTGCTTTGACTCATCCTGTCTGCAAGGTGCCAATGAGGATTTTGGAACATTCACCAGTAGAATAACAGCTATTTGCATCATTTCAGGGCATGCATTTTGTTTTTGTTTTATTTTGTTTTGCAACTGGCCAGTATAAGGATCTGAACACTTGACCTTGGTGTTTTCAACACTGTGCTGTAACCAAGTGAGCTAACCAGCCCAGGGCATGTACTGAGAACTGCTTGCAGAGCCAGGATTTGGTGAGGTGAGTGGTGCTAACCTCCCCTCAAACTTAAGGGGTACCAAAAAAAGTGGTGGTAATCAAGATAAAAACTATTTTAATGCAACGTTTTAAAAAATCCAAATTAATACAAAAAGAAAACCACCCAAGACAAATAAAATATCAAAATTTTAAATAATATCGATAAATATTTAGCACCATGCTTGGAGCACAGCAGCAAGCTCTATGTAAATGACAATGTGGTTTTGGAACAACACAGAGTTCAAAGAGCAAGACGAGCTCCAGCTTTCCAGTGGCTCATTCTCTAATTAGGAGGGCCCAGCACTCAGGCAGAAGCCCCTGAGAATGCAGAGAAACAAGGAAAGCCTGTTTCAGGAAAATTAGGGAAGAGAACATTTCTTTGTGAAGATGACGTTTTGGTTTTTGTTTTTTTTTTTTTTTTACTTACCCCTACCGTATGGTAGGTGCTTAATCAGCATTTGCTGAAAGGCAGAGTAAAAAGAAAGAATAAGGCAGTTCAGGGTTGCATGTCACTGCACAGGGGCAGAGCATAGTTCTGAACAGAGAAGGTGGGGGAGGTGCGAGGTGCCCTGGGGCTCTCCGCCTCCCTGCACAGCCCCTGCTCTACCTGGGCTTTCTGTGTTTGTTTTGTCTTGTGGGGCAGAGCATAGTTCTGAACAGAGAAGGTGGGGGAGGTGCGAGGTGCCCTGGGGCTCTCCACCTCCCTGCACAGCCCCTGCTCTACCTGGGCTTTCTGTGTTTGTTTTGTCTTGTTTTTTTTTTTTAATTGTAGAATTAAAAATACACATAAAAGTAGAGCGAAAAATACAATGACACCCCCCATGTAACCACCATAATTATTAATAATTATCAACATTTTGCTGATCTCAGTTTATCCACCCCGCCTCTCCCGCCTTGTAATCTTCTCCCGCAGTATTTTAAGACCAATTCCAGCTATCATATCATTTCACCCATAAATATTTCAGTTTGTATCTCCAAAAGATAAAGCCTTTAAAAATATATAACTGCAAAATCATTATCATGTGTAATAAATTAAGAGCAATAATGTTGCCAAAGCATAACCAAAGCCTAGATTTCTCCAACTGTCTCAAAAGTGTTTTTTAAAAAAAAAAATTGCTTCAATCAGGATCCAAATGTGATCCATGCACTGCATTTGGTTGATCTGTCTCTTAAATCTCTTTTAATCTATCACAGTCCCTCTCCCGCTTTGTACCCCTGAAAATATCAAGCCACTTGCTTTGTAGAATTCCCTACATTCTGGATGTGATGGAGCACAGTCTTATAATGTCCTTTAGTGGGTTCCTCTAGCCTGTGAAATTCCCGTAAGTGGGAAGTTAGGTCCAGAGGCTAGATTAGCTTCAGGCTGAGTGCTTCGGGAGAAGAGCTCACAGGTGGTCCTGGGCACTTCCTACTGCCTCAGACCAGGAGCACAGAACATCTGCTGCCCCACAAATAGTGGGTCAAGGTGCCTCCATGTAAAGTCCGTCCTTAGCCTTTCATCTAATGGTTTTTGCATCCAACCATGTTGTTAACTAGTTCACGAGAGGTGGAAAAATTCCAGCTGGCATTCAAAAGACAGGACCCCACTGAGCTCTGTCTAGTGTTCCTGCTCTAGTTCTCATAATTCCCAGTGCCTCTCTCGTCTCACTTATGTCTAAGGTTGCAAACTGGTGGTTCACCCTCCAAATATGGCCAAAGATGTGTCCAAACTTCACAGTCTTTCTTAAACTGCTAAGCTGATATTCTGAAGTAGGGATTATGTAGGTACATGTAAAACTGTGTCTTTTCAGCTTCCTTTAAATGATCAGAAATCCAACAGCACTGGGTCAGCCCCACCACTTGGTGGCAGTCTACGAGATCTGACTAGTGACTGACACTCTATACACAGCATTGCTCTTCGTTCTGCCCACTGTCTGCCCAAGGCTGAGGTTGAGCCCTTGCAGTGCTGCTTTTCTTATGATAGAGAAATAGTTCTATGTGCTGAGGCCACCATCAAAAGTCTGAAACCAAAAGACGTACCAAAAGGGAAGTTTGTTTCAAGAAAATTAGGAAAGAGAACATTTCTTTATTTTGACTTTTTTTTTTTTAATGAGAATATTAGCAAAGTGTATCTGTGCTAAAAGAGAATGGCTTAAGATGCTATTGTGTTAGTACCAGGAATAGTTAGTACCAGTTAGTATGTGGAGTTTGTGACCCCAGTTTTACCCTCTCTTTCAGTAAGATATCCATCCCCATAACTTCAGGAACCATCTTTTATGTACGGAAATGTACCTCCTGCTCCCCAATTCATGTTGAAGCCCTAACCCCAGCACCTCAGAATGTGACTGTATTTAGAAATACAAACTTTGAGTAGGTGATTAAGTTAAAATGAAGTTTTTAGGGCCGGCCCCGTGGCTCACTCAGGAGAGTGTGGGGCTGGTAGTGCTGAGGCTACAGGTTCAGATCCTGTATGGGGATGGCCGGTGCACTCACTGGCTGAGTGTGGTGCATACCACACTGTGCCAGGGGATGCGATCCCCTTACCGGTCAAAAAAAAAAAAAAATGAAGTTTTTAGGGTGGGCTCTAATCCAATCTGACTGATGTCTTTATTAGAAGAGGAGCTTAGGACCCACAGAGACACCAGGGGTGTGTGTGCTTAGAGGGATGACCAGGTGAAAAGGCAGCAAGAGGGCAGCCATCTGCAAGCCAAGGAGGGAGGCCTCAGAGGAAATCAACCTGCCGGCAACTTGATCTTGGACTTCCAGCCTCCAGATCTGTGAGGAAATAAATGTCTCTTGTTTAAGCCACCCAATCTGTAGTATTTTAATATGATAACCCTAGCAAACTAATACACATTTTTATGCTGAAGATGCCAAATCCAACTTTCTAGCCCATGCTGCTGTCCAAAACCCCAGATCCAAATGTCAAATAGCCTGCATTACAGCTACAAGCAAAAATCTCCCGGTCTAAGCAGAGCTGAAGAGGCAAGAATGGACTATGATGGAAGGATATAGGTGTGGCTGGATTAGGGAAAAAAGTCTGAACAGGTGGGTTGTGGGTGAGATTATAAAGTGCTATGAAGCAGTAGGTTTTCTAAAGACCACAAAAGACTTTCAAGTTCCATTTTGGGAAGATTAATCATGCTACCTTCCCTTATTGGGAGAAATTAACATGTCTTAAGAATGTTTTGTTGTGGTATTTTAATCTTCAGTCCAGCCAACCAAACATAGCAGACCACAATAAACATTTGTTGAGTTCAGTTGACTTGTCATTCCACATTAGAACAAAAGGGCAGCACAAGCCTGAATTAGCAGTTAGCCACATTGTACAAACAAATACCACTCAGTGTGCTAACTGCCCCAGGGGGAAAAGGCCTGGATTTGGCCCAAGTTAGGGTGGCCTTTGTTGGAAAACAAATTAGTACCTTTGGAGGTAAGGAGGTAGCATTGTAGGGAGAACAAAGGCTCAATCACTGGCCCAAGGCCATCCCACCCTATTATCTCTAACTGGATTGTGGTATCCTTGATGTCCTCAAGAATCAAAAGCTCCAAAACAAAATTACAGGTCCAGGTTCCACTCTGACAGTCCAAGGGGCCAAGTGGAAGCAACAGAAAGAATGGTACATAAACAGAAAAGGTGAGAAACAAAAAAATAAATGTAAAACAAAACAAAAACCCCTCAAATTTATTTAAAGTTTGTGAACCAACTATCAGAACTATATGAAAAAATTAATGTCAAGCAAGAGAGTCAGTACACTGAACCATAAGAACTTTCATTCTAAGTGAAAAAAGTTTTGTGAGGCACCGTACATGATAAAACTATGAGTATGTTTAGGATGCTTAGAGAGTTAAAGGAAGGCATTGCATTTGCTAAGAAAAGATATAACAAAAATAGGCAGAAATAAAATAAGGTGGATGTGAAAAAGAGAAAGATAAAATCTTAGGGTCTGCTATACACAGCTAAACTTATATTCTCAAGAAACATAGCAAAGAGTTAGAAAAAAAATGTTTACTTTCATACTAATAAAACAAATTAAAGAGGACACAGAAAATGGAAAGATATCCCATGTTCATGACTGGAAGAATTAATATTGTCAAAATGGCCATACTAACCAAAGTCATCTGCAGATATAATGCAATCCCCATCAAAATACCAATGACATTCTTCAGAGAAATAGAAAAAAAAATCTCAAAATAGATATAGGACCACAAAAGACCCAAATAGCCAAAGCAATCCTGACCAAAAAGAACAAAGCTGGAAGCATCACACTGCCTGCATCAAAATATACTACAAAGATGTAGTAACCAAAACAACATGGCATTGGTATAAAAACAGACACATAAACCAGTGGAAGAGAATAGAGAACTCAGAAATAAATCCATGTATCTACAGCCAACTGATTTTTGACAAAGGCACCAAGAACATACATTGCGGAAAGGACAGCCTCTTCAATAAATGGTGCTGGAAAAACTGGATATCCATATGCAGAAGAAAGAAATGAGGTCCTTATCTCTCATCATATACCAAAATAAACACAAAATGGATTAAAGACTTAAATGTAAGATCTGAAACTACAAAACTTCTGGAAAAAAAAATATGGGGGAAACACTCCAAGATGCTGGCCTGGGCAAAAATTTTATGGAGAAGACTTTTTTAAAAAGACTTAAAACACAGGCAACAAAAGCAAAAATAGACAGATGGGACTAAATCAAACTAAAAAGCTTCTGCACAGCAAAGGAAACAATCAACAGAGCTAAGAGGTGACCTGAAGAATGGGAGGAAATATTTGCAAATTTTTCATCTGACAAGGGATTAATATCCAGAATCCACAATAAACTTAAACAAGTCAACAGCAAAAAACCAAATAATCCCATTTAAAAATGGGCAAATTACCTGAATAGACATTTCTCAAAGAAGACATACGAATGGACAACGGGTATATTGAAAAGACACTCGGCATCACTAAACATCAGGGAAATGCAAATAAAAACCTCAATGAGAAATGATCTCATTCTCGTTAGAATGACTATTACCAAAAAGACAAAAAATAACAAATGCTAGTGAGGATGCCAAGAAAAGGAAACTCTTATACACTATCAGTGGGAATATAAATTATTACAACCATTATGGAAAACAGTGTAGAGTTTCCTCAAAAACTACAAATAGAACTACCATATGATCTAGCAATCCCACTGCTGGGTATTTAACCAAAGAGATATCTGCACCCCTGTGTTTACTGCAGCACTATTCACAATGGCCAAGACATGGAATCAACCAGGTATCCACTGACAGAAGAATGGATAAGGAAAATGTGGTATATACACACAATGGAATACTACTCAGCCATAAAAAAGAATGGAACCCTGTCATTTGCAGCAACATGGATGAGCCTGGAAGACATTATGTTAAGTGAAATAAGTCAGGCACAGAAAGATAAATAGTGCATTTTCTCACTCATATGTGGAAGCTTAAAGAACAAGTTGAGTGTATAGAAGTAGAGAATAGAATTGTGGTTACTAGAGGCTGGGAAGAAGAGAAAGGAGCGGGGATAAGGAGACACGGACAATGAATACAAAATCACAGCTAGACAAGAAAAATAAGTCCTAGTGGTCTACAGTAGTTTTGTATAGAAGTAGAGAATAGAATTGTGGTTACTAGAGGCTGGGAAGAAGAGAAAGGAGCGGGATAAGGAGACACGGACAATGAATACAAAATCACAGCTAGACAAGAAAAATAAGTCCTAGTGGTCTACAGTAGTTCTAGGCATATATAATTAACAATAATTTATTGTATGTTCTCAGATGGTTAGAAGAGAGGAAATCAAATGCTCCCGTCAGAAAGAAATGATAAATTTTTGTGACCATGAATATATGCTAATTATCCTGATTTGATTATTACACAGTTTACATGTATTGAAATATAACTCTGTACCCCATAAATATGTACAATCAATGTGTCAATTAAAAAAACAAATTTTGAAAAATGTTTATTTTCACTAGAAATAAGTATAAAATGGACTAAATATGAAAAAATGGAAAGAACTCTTGATTTTGATAAAGTGGTGATATTGACCAAAGTCTGCCAGAAAGCAATCTGGTAATACATATAAAAAGCTTAGAAGCTGTTCATAATTTTGGACTCACTAATTTTATATTGAGGAATCTATTCCATCAAAATAACCAAACACAAGCCAAAGGCAACATGCACAAACATATTCTTTGTTATCTATGACAGCTAATTCCTGAAAAGTCAGAATGTTCATTATGAGATAGATAGTTTAATAAAATCTGGGACATCAAATGAGCAAAAGAATATGGACTCATTAAAACAATTACAAAGACTGCATAAAAACATTTTTAAAGATTTATGACAAAAAGTTTAAAGTTTAAAAATAGATTTTGCCTTTTGGCCGTAATGGAGAAACTGCCCAACTAATCCTCCCACTATAAACAACCATAAAACTAGACAAAGTGCATGAGGCATCTTGCTTTTTGGCACTGGACATCAAACAGTGCAAGAGGGCTCAGTCTGAAAGAAGGGAAACTTACAGGACTTGTCCCGCTATAACCCCACCCCCTCCATGAGGACGATTTCCCAACTGCAACGCAGCAAGCTGGGGTCTAGGCAGAGCACGTTATTCTACTGATCTGAGGAGGCCAAAGTCAGGCTTCAGGGAAGCGGAAGTGGTTGAACTCTGGGGGGCAGAGCATCAGAGAGGAGGGAACTCTGTACAGGGGAGGGCATAAGTCTGTGTCTGGGGGTCCTCACAAGTGCTTTGCTGAGGACTAAGCTACATGCAGGGTGCAGGGTGAGACTACCCGATGTCTCCAGGCAGTAGCTGCTGTGGGGTTGAAAGCAGAATAAAAATACCCAAGGTTGGGTGATGCTTGAGGATGTCAGGGTTCCAGCCCAGCCAGATCCCACCATCATTTAAAGAAAACTTAAGGTATATTGAGAAAAGCAACGTCAATAAATTCAGTAACTTATAAAATACAACTTATTAAAACAGATTCATGATGATATAGATAGTCTAAATAGCCCTTTATCTATTGAAGAAATTGAATTAGTTATAAAACCTTCTCACAAAGAAAATTCCAGGTCCATGTGGTGTCAGTGGTGGGTTCTGTTAAATACTTAAAAAGAAATAATACCAATATTGAACAAACTCTTCAGAAAATAGAGGAAGAAGGAACATTTCTTAAGTTGTATTATGAGGCTAGCATTACTCTGAGTCCAAAGCATAGACATTTCCAGAAAAAAAAAGTACAGACCAATATCACTCATGAACATGTAAAAATCCTCAAAAAAATATTGACGGATTAAGTCAATAATATGTAAAAAAGTATATTACATCCTGGCCAAGTGGGTTTTACCCCAGAAAATCAAGTTTGATTTAATATTCAAAAAATTGATCAAAGCAGATGCTTTGAGAAACAGTTTGGCAGTTTTTCAAGAAGTTAATTGTAGAACTACCCTACAGCCCTGAAATTCCACTCCTAGGTATCTCTCCAAGAGAAGTGAACACATATGTTCACACAAACACATGAACATTCCTTGCAGTATTTACTCATAAAAGCCAAAAACTGCAAATAACCTATTTTCCATCAACTGGTGACCAGACAAAATGTGCTATATCCATTACAATGGAACATTATTCAGCAATAAAAAGCAATAAACTATTGACACAGGCTACATCATGGATAGACCTCAAAAACTGTATGCTAAGTGACAGAGTTTGGATGTGTTGTCCCCCCCATTACAATGGAACATTATTCAGCAATAAAAAGCAATAAACTATTGACACAGGCTACATCACGGATAGACCTCAAAAACTGTATGCTAAGTGACAGAGTTTGGATGTGTTGTCCCCGCAAAGCTCATGTTGGAATCAGATCCCCAACCTGGCAGTGTTGAAAACTGTTTGGGTCATGGGGGGTGTGTCCCTCATGAATAGACTAATGCCCTGCTTGGGGAGGGGAGTGAGTGAGTTCTTGCTGTATTAGTTCCTGCGAGGCCTGGATGTTTAAACAATTTCACTTATATGTGACAGATCCAGACAAGGCCAACACGTATATGGAGAAATTAGATGAATAGTTACCTAATAAACAATTTCACTTATATGTGACAGATCCAGACAAGGCCAACACGTATATGGAGAAATTAGTTACCTAGGAATGGGGAGTGGGACAGGAATTAACTGAAATGGGCAGGAAGGATCTTCCTGGGGTGATGTAGATGCTCTAAAACTAAGTTATAATGATGGTTGCATAAACCAGTACAGTTACTAAAAATCATCAAATTGTATACTTAAAAGGAGTGAATTTTAAGGTAAGTAAAATATACTTCAATTAAGCTATTAAAAAAATCAATCAGTGTGATTCGCTACATTAACAGAATGGAGAAAAACCATGTCATCATCTTAATAGATGCAGAAAAAGCATTTGACAAGTTTCAACATCCATTCATGACTAAAAACAAAAAACAAACTCTCAAAACCCTAATAGTAAAAAAGCAAACTTCTGCAAACAAATAAAGGACATCTATGAAAATTCTACAGCTAACATCATATTTAATGATGAAAGACTGAATGCTTCCCCCCTAAAATCTGGAACAAGTTGAGGATGTCCACTCTCCTCACTTCTACTCAATATTTTTCTGGAGGTCTTAGCCAGTGCAAAGAGGTAAGCAAAAGAAAAAAGGCATAAAGATTGAAGCATATATAAAATTGTCTCTATTCACAAATGACATGATAGTCTATGTGAAAGATCCTAAGGACTCTACACAATGTCTACTAGAATAAGTAAAATTTAGAAATGTGACAGGGAAAAGGGCCAGTATATGAAAATCAGTCTCATTTCTATATACCAACATTCAATAATCAAAAACTATAACTTAAAAACAATAATATATTGTAACAGCATTAAAAAAATACTTAAGGGCAAATGTAAGAAAATATGTGTAAGATCTGTACATGGAAAGCCTCAAAACTGAAAAAACTGAAGATAGAAATTTACCATGTTCACAGATTGGAAGACAATATTGTTAAGGTGTCCATTAACCCCAAATTAATCTACAGATTTGACTCACTCTCGAGAAAATTTCAAAAGGACTTTTTGGATCAATTGACAAGCTTGGTCTAAAATTTATATAGAAATGTCAAGAATATAGTATAGTCAAAATATATTTGAAAAAGAACAAAGTTGGAGGACTTGTACTTTCTGATATCAAGACATACTATAAAGTCACAGTTCATAGTAACAGTGTAGCATTAGCTTTAAGGGTAAACAAATAAATCAATGGAATATAATAAATGTAGTGGGTTGAACATTATCCCCTCCCTCCAAAATTTATGTATTCCTGGAACCTCAAAATGTGACCTTATTTGCAGATAGGATCTTCGCCAATGCCAATGTACTTACATTAAGAATTCTGAGATGAGATCATCTTGGAATTAGGATTGGCCCTAAATCCGATGACTGGTGTCCTTACAAGAAGAGGAGTGGACACAGAGACACATGGAGAAAGCCATGTAAGACAGGCAGAGACTGAAGTTATGCAGCTACAAACCAACAAATGCTTGCAGCCAACAGCAGCTAACAGCAGCAAGGAGGATTCTCCCCAACAGCCTTCAAAGGGAGCATAGCCCTGCCAACAGCTTGATTTTGGGCTTCTGGCCTGTAGAATTGTGACAGAGTAAGTTTCTGTTGTTTTAAGCCACCAGGTTTGTGGTAATTTCTTGCAGCAGCCTCAGGAAACTAATTCAATAGAGAACCAGAGTAGAACCACATAAATATAGTTGGCTGATTTTCAAAAAAGAAGCAAATGTAATTCAATGAAGAAAAAATAATATCCTCAAGCAATGGCACTGGAACTAGATATCCAAATGAAAAAAATTAAATAAACCTTAATCTCTACCCTCACAGCATACATAAAATCTATTTGAAATAAATCATAGACCTGAAAGTTAAAACTATAAAACTTCCAGAAGAAAATAGAAGATAAAAATTTTATGACCCTGTAGTAGTCAAAGATTTAAGACACAAAAAGCACTAACCATAAAAGAAAAAAGTGATGAATTGCACTTCATAAAAGTCCCAAACTTCTGCTCTTTAAAAGACACCACTAAGAAAGTAAGAAAACAAGCTATGGATAAGGAGAAAATATTCACAGTGCATATATCAGACAAAGAATTTGAATCCAAAATAAACAAAGAACTCTTAAAACTCAATAATAAGACCAACGACCCAATTTAACCACTAAGAAAGTAAGAAAACAAGCTATGGATAAGGAGAAAATATTCACAGTGCATATATCGGACAAAGAATTTGAATCCAAAATAAACAAAGAACTCTTAAAACTCAATAATAAGACCAACGACCCAATTTAAAAAGAGAATAGCAAAGGATTTAAACAGAGACTTTACAAAAGAAAATATTCAAATGGCCAAAAAGTCCATGAAAAAATAATCAGCATAATTAGTCATCAGGGAAATGCAAATTAAAACCACAATGAGATACTATTTCATACCTACTAGAGTGGCTAAAACGAAAAAGACTGATAACACCTGGTGTCAGCAAGGACCAGGAGCAACTGGAATCCTCATGTCCTACTGGTTGTAGTGTAAAATGGTGCAGATGTTTGGAAAACAATTTGGCAGTTCTTACAAAGTTAAGTATATACTTACCATAGAACCCAGCTGTATTAGTCTGTTCTGTGTTGCTATAACAGAACACCTGAAACTAGGTGATTTATGAAGAAAATGAAATTTATTGCTTATGATTTCTGAGGCTGGGAAGTCCAAAGTCCATCTGGTGGTGGCAACAGTGAGCCAGAGGTCTCACATTGCAAGGTGGTGCAAGCAGAGAGAACAGAGAAAGAAAGACAGACTCCCTATTCTTTTAAAGCCATCAGAACCCTGCCCCTGAACACCATTTTTAATCCATTCACTACTGCATGGTCCTATAATCCAATCACCTCTTCAAGGCTGCACCTTTTCATTACTGTAATAGGATTTCTCACCCTCTTAACAGTCACAGTGGGGGCTAAGTTTCTAATACACAAAGCTTGGGGGACACAATTCAAGCTTTAGGGAGTGTTGGGGGGACATAATTCAATCCACTACACCAGCCATTATATTTCTAAGTATTTATCCAAGAAAAATGAAAACATATGTACACACACACACACACACACCGAAAAAGAAATTCTTATACACAAATGTTCCTACCAGTTTTTTTCATAACTGAAAACAACCCAAACATCCGTCAGCAGGTGTATGGACGAACAAATTGTGGTAAGTCCACACAATGGACACCACTCAGAAATAAAAAGGAATGAATTACTGATACACACTACAACGCAGATGAATCTCAAATCATTATCTTGAGGGAAGAAAAACCATTCAAGAAATAATATGTTCTAAACAGCTGCATTTGTGAGAAGTTCTAAAACAGGCACAATTGATCTGTAGTGATCGGAATCAAATCAGTGATTGCCTGGAACTGCTGATGGGGGTGGAACTGACTGGGAATGGGTACAAGAGAAACTTTGGGGTTGCTGAAAATGCTTTTATCTTGATTGAGGTGATGATTATATGGTAAATTCATGTGTCAAAACTCATCCAATTGTACACTTATTGTTTGTAAATTATACCCCAATAAAGTTAATTCAAAATTCATTTTACCTCTGAGATTTTTGTTTCCATACGGACCAAAACTAGAAGTAAATTTTGCATAATGAATGTCTCAGATGTCATTTATATGAACGAAAATAACAAGGTGTAGCCAGAGCTAAAAAAGACAGACAGGGCTAGTTTATGACCTTGAAGAATTTTGCTCGTTCTACTAAGATATTTGGACTTTATCTTGTGTTAGAAGCAGTGGGATGATAGTAAGCTTTATGGGTTCTTTTTGAACCATTCCATTTATACTGTTGTTGTATCTTTTTGGGAAAATACAGTGATTCTTCAGTATAGGTTATGGACACTGAAGCTGACATGTTCTATGCAGGAAGTGTGAAATTTATGGAAACCCAACCAGATTAGTAGTCCATTCAAACAAATACTGTTCATCAATACATATTGATTCAGGTGCTTTATGTATAGTATCTAATTTTATTTACACAACAGCACTGAAAGATAAGCATATTATATCAGTTAGCTCTTGTTGCATAACAAACCACCCCAAAACTAGTGACTTAAAAAAAAACAACCACTTATTTAGTTCGTCATTCTGCAGGGGGACAGTCTGAATCGGGCTCAGCTGACAGATTCTTATAGCCTCACTGGGTTCACTTACACCTCTGTACCCAGCTGCTGGGTTGACTGGAGGCTGGCTGATCTAGATCAGTCTCCACTGCAATGGTTCATTTCTGCTCCACATGTCTCTCATCCTCCAGCAAGCTAGCTCAGATTTCTCACACGGCAGTGGGGCAGATTCCAGGAGAGAGAGAGCAGAAGCTTAATCTAGTCTTGGAACTAGGATCCATCATTCTGTTGGCCAAAGCAAGTTAAAAGGCCCACCCAGATTCAGGCAATGGGAAATAGATGTCTGTTCTTGATAGGAGGAACTGCTAAGCCCATTGTAAATTGGCAGCATTTAGAGAGGGGTGGAGGACTGTGACCATTTTTTTTGCAATCTACTGCAATTATTATCCCCATTCTATGTAAAAGGAAACCAAGGTTCAGAGAAGTCAAGTAACTTTTCAAAGGTCACACAGCCAATAAATGACAGAGCTGCTGGGCTCCAGTTCCAAATCATTCCCACAACAAAATGTGGATCCTTGTTTTAAGGAACTTACAGTATTCTATGCTGTTTAATCTATTATTTCCTCCCTCTATAATGTTATAGAATCAACAGATGAGAGGATGAAGGAACAGGAAGTTTACAGGCAGTAGATATTTCTGAAATGATCTCAAGTGCAGATTATCTCATGAGACTTAAACAGAAATGAAATTCAGTTCCATTTGGAAACATCAGCAGCTGAGAATGTCCCCAGTAAATATTCGGTTTGTCTCCACCTTTCCTCATCTTTCAGAAAAAGAACAGAAAAACACCAAGCAGGCTATTTACCAAGTGCTGTTTAAGGATCTCAAGCTCCCATCCGTGGATGCAACCACAATGTTTGTGGGCAGCTGTGGTCAGTGGCGATGGAAAAAGAGAGGGGAGAGAAGCCTTCTCTCTGTAGCTAGGCTACCAGATCCTCTGCAGTAATCACAAGATGCAGGCAAGAGGACACATGGAAAATTTCCTCATGTTTAGAAACATTATCAGATTGTTGCCAAAACAAGCCAATTTGCAACTGAGCATGACAGACAGACATTTGAGATTGAATGCCACCAGAGGAGACCACTGCTTCTGATACCCCAGAAGCAGAATGGGGTGAAGCCAGTGGAGAAAAGCTCATGGGTGATGGCACAGCCAGTCCAGTGCAGGATGTGGGGCGTGGCCATGAGAAGCAGGGAGTCTGGAAATGTACACACAGTCATCCATGAAGGGAGGAAGTGCATGGGAAGGGAGGAAGACTTAGAGCCGGTAAAATTGCTTTGGAGTGAGAACCAGAGTTATTGACTGTTGCACCCCAAATTTGCAAATTTGTGCCTCTTACCAAAGTAGATGGAGTGGCACAGTGATCCCAAACTTGCTCAATAGCCTGGAGAGCCTGGGCACAGTGTATCTTCCTGGGCCCCTACAGACAGATTCCAATTATGCAGTAGGTTGGGTGGGTCTGTTTTAACAAGAGCTCCGGGCAACTGTGATTCCAAACCAGCATGGAATATGCTGGCGTGCAGTGGTGCAGAGCTTCCCAACCTTGTTCTCAGGCGATCACACATAGAAAATATTTGGGGGGAGGGGTGTGCACTGTTCTTAGCAGAAGGCAACATACTTAAGGGCAATCAGTATTTTAGCACGCCTCTCCTGGGTATGATATTCAAAGTCTGCTCCTGGTACTAGAGCCAGTTCCCGGATGGTCCCTATTAGGAGTCTGCCCTTTGAGGGCTGCGCTGTGGGAGAGTCTGGGGGATCCCGGGGCAGGAGGATGAGGCTGGGTGTCTCTGCCTTTTAGGGCTTTGGTTGTACATCACTACATAAGGAAGAATTCCAACATTCAACACAGCCAGGCAAGGTCGACCCGATGAATAGAAGCACTGCCTGACACACAGTCACTGGGCACCATTTAGAAGTTTTGGGGTTTTGGAAAAAGTTTGGCATTTGGAGTTCCAGATTCTGGATTTCTACACAGGTGCCAGTGTTTGCTATGTGGTGCTGGCCACGTGTAAACCTCAGTTTCCTTCTCTGGAAAGGAGGGTAATAATGAGTGTATCTTCATAAGATTGTGGGGGGTACCAAATAGACAGTGGAGCCCCATGTACTCTTGTTAGGTCTAAACCATTGTGCAAGTGCTGGTTTCTCTCTTCCAATCATGAAATTTAAAGACATTTCAGGTGCCTTAGTTTAAATGTTTGTGATTTTGGTTTTGTTTTTCTTTTAAGTCAGTGAAATGCTTTGAGAGTTTACATACAGATCCATAATCCTTTATCAGCAATGCTAAAACCCAAAAAGCTTTGAATTCCAAAAGACTTCCCATATTTGGTGGGACAATTTGACCTGCCCTGAGCTCATTTCCCAGCAACGCCTGAGCTGAGGCTCTGCATGGTTTTTATTTATCTTCTCCATACGGTTTGCTCCAGAAATACTAGTGTGTTTAATTTGGGGGTGTTTCCCAAACTCCTCAAAGGGTATTACATGATATGTGGTATATGCACAGTGTTTTCCTTATAAAATCAGGAAAAGTCCTGAATTAATAACCTGGTCCCAGGGGATTCAGAGAAGGAACTGTGGACCTGTACTCCCCCCATTAAAAGTCACAGAATTGTTAGCCTTAAAGGGTGTCTTTGAGATCACATGTACTCAGGTCAGGAATCTATTCTATTGCATTTCCTTAAGAAGGTATCTTCTAATTGCTGCTTGGAATCTTCCAGAACCAGGGACCTCACTACTGAAGTCCTGGAAACTCATTCCACTGTGGATTGCTTCTTCTCTTTAAAGGACTTCTGGCATCTGCACCAGATCTGTCTCCTTTGAACCCCCATCAGTGAACTCCATTCTGTCATCTGGACCCCATAGAATCTGGCAACCCCTCTTCAGCTGGATCCAGCTTTCAGGGCTGGCTACAAAATTTGTGGAGTCCTGTGCAAAATGAAAAGACAGGGCCCTGGTTCAAAGAAAGAGGAGAAAAATGCTATGAAAGTACTAAAATGTAGCCTTTTCCTTTCTTTCCCAGTCTCTCTCAATTTTTCACAGTGTTTTTAACTTCCTATTTAATGTTGTAAGTTAAAAAAATGAAAATGTTGAATTATTAGCATGAATTTTGTCCAACTTTATATTGTCCAGTTTTAAATGCACATCTAAGGACATTTAACTTATGTGTTGAATCCCTGAAGTGCACAGTTTGTATTTTGCAGCTTGTTCGTGCGTGTGCATGTCATTCTTACCAGGAGAGCTGAAACTCTGCACAGAGTTAACTCAACTATTTTAATTGCAGTTCTTGACATGCACCTTCTATCCAAACTCTTTATCTTCCTCTTACTGAGGAAGAAGGAAGGACTGAGAGGAAAAGCAACTGTGGGGTGCCCTGTCTTTCTCTTTTTTCTATGGCATCACTTCCTCCTCCAGTGGCCAGCCAGCACAGGCGAGTAACACGACTAACAGAGGATGTGACAGGGTTTCTTGGTCATTCCTGTTTCTCAGAACACCACTGCCCACTTTCTGCTTTTGAAGCACGTTTTAGTTTAAAAGGAAAGCGTGACTCCATGGGGGTGTCAGAGCCCCTTTTATTCAGCCATAGCTGTGCCACACACCTTGCACTCACTTTGAGCCTCGCTGAACTCTCATGTGTTGTGGGCATCTTGAACACTAGGAGTGCATGAGGTGCAAGGAACGGGACACACCTATGTACATATCTCCTCTGCTCACACCCGTGCTCCAGCATCCCATTGATTTTCATTTATAAAACAAAAGCTCAAAGATAAAATTATTAAGAATTTCAAGACAGCAACAGCCAAGCATTAAATCAAGCACAAGGCCCTCCTGAGCCCTGTGGGACTGCACAGACCAAACACCTGCAAAGCTGGTCCTGCATGGGTTGTTTCTGCCCTTTCTTCATTTGGGCTATCCAACTTCAGGGCCCCTGAGGGAGCCCACATTTAAGTCACTTAAGAGTTCTAAGTGGGGGGAGTTCAAGTGCACAGTTGCCAGTGGCTGGAAATGGCTTCCTGTGCTGGTTCTAACAGATGAGAATGTAGTGTCTGGATTTATGGCTGCTGTCTTGTCACCATGAGGAGAAAAGCCTAAGGGCCAAAGCTTATGTGTCAGAGGTGGGAGAGCAGGAAGATGGAAAGAGCTGTGTCCTTATCGCTGAACCACTGCACTAAACAACTTCTGGCTGCCTTCCTTCCCTCAAGAGTTCTTGTTGCATGAGATGATAAATGCCCTTATGGTTTAAGCCGCTTTCAATTGGGTCTTCCATTACATTAGTGATTAGCATCAAAACTGATAAACACTCCCATAGCACAGACACAACTTTACTCTTACAGGAGCCTGGTCAGCCTGATGCAGCACCCTCTGTTCTGGGAGGTGAATGTGCCAGCAGCCTGAACGAGACCACCTTTCTGGTGGCGAAGGAGGTGGCGGTGACCACCTAACCCTAGTCTCTATCTTGTCTGCTTGCCAGTTTTCCAGCTTTAATAACCACCTTGTCCTTCCAGTTTCAATTCAAGCACTTCAGCCAACTTAAGATGAGCATGATCTATATGACTCTGACCAAGGCCTGGATGGCAAACAAAACATAGGCCCTGCCATCCAGTGGCTCACAGTCATTCTGGGAAGAAATCCTGGCAAAGATCATTATTAGTGTCTAAGATTCAGTTCCCTGGAAAGGGTCTGAGATGGGAACTGGATTCAGAAGGCCTAGTGAGTCATGCTCTCAGGAGATACACCAGCAAGGAGAGAGGAAGACAGGACTGGGACAGAGAAGCTGACCCATGCTGGGGTGCCACTGAGACCTCAGACAATTCCATGTGGAGTTCTGGAGTCGGGATGACCTTTCGGAGTCGTCCCAAGTTGAGGCAAATGGGCTGGATCTCCATATCCCTATCAGCCAGTCATTGGCCATATGTTGCTGCCTAGGAGGAGTATAACAATGGGTGAGACAGAAGACAAGTCCCAGTGAAGGGTGCATGGCGGGCTGGGGACACCAGGAGGGGTGGAGCCATAGTCCATATATAGTTACACCTGACAGAAGAATGTGGTTCTGACATGAATGAAGGTTGATATTTTAATTTATGTTAACGAGCAAGACAAAGTGGTATTCCCAACTGGGGGATGGGTGCTTTGCCTAAAGAGGGGACCCTGGTGAAGCACCGTGATATTCACATCAATTAGGTTGACCACATAATTTATCATTTAAATCAAGACACTTTTGAGAGAGAAAGGGAACGTTATTAATCATCATGTCAGTACCACAGACTTCTGAGCTATTATTCTCATTTTACAGATGAGGAAACTGAGGCACAGAAGGTTGAGTAACTCTCCCCACCACTTGCTAACCAGCAGTTGCCAATGGTGGGGTCAGGATTCGGACCCTGGCAGTCTGGTTTCAGAGACGAATTATTCAGTCTATCTAAACCAAAGCTTTCTATTGATGCACCACACACACACACACACACACACACACACACACAGTCCTTTAGGATGGGGTAGACACTCACAGAACCGCACGCTTAGCTGGGTGTCTGAAGATCCCATTGGTGACCCTACAGCTATGGATGCTGTCCCTCCTTGCTGTGGACTGCAGCTGGTAGGAGGGCTCTCTCACAGCAAGGATCTTCCAGCCAGAGGCTCACCCTTCCAGCACTGGGAGAGGAGGCAGAGCATGCAGCCCTGTGGTGGGAACAAGAATCACTGGGCTATGAAAGCTCAGAGTTCTGTTTCTAGTGGGACATTACTTCTGTCATTGGTCTCCCTAGGGAGATTACCATTCGTGTCCTTGCAATTGGCTATATGGAAACTAGCAACCCTAATGGGTTGATCTTGTATTCTATGAGAACACACATTGATTCAGCTACCCCCACCCATTTGGCTGTGGGATTTACTGATACTCAATTCAGGCAGCCTTTAGGGCAAGAGCTGATGAAACACCATTGCCAGAACTGGGGCTTAGAGTCACTAACAATACATTTCGGTATGCCACATAAGGGAATCAGAGAGGAGAAGCAAATTTGCAGTGGAAGGTGGGATTCAGCCTTGGACATGATGAGTTTGAGGTACCAGTGAGGCATTTAAAGAAAATGCATGTTCAAGGGAGGTTGACTTTGTAGCTTGGCTGCCCAGAGAGAAATCTTGGCTTCTGATAGAAATTTTGGGACAACAAGCTGGTTGATGGTCATTACGTACTATGTGGAAAGTACTGGCATGAAGAGAGCCTAGAACAGAGCCTTGAAGCACTTCACTTAAGGGTTGGATGCAAGAGGAGGAGCTGGCAAAGGGGCTTGAGGAAAACAAGATGTGGGGTCGGGGAGGGGGAACCAGGAGAGAAGCCTGTTAGAAAATGCAAAGGAAGGGGCTTTAAGAACGGATGGTGAGCAGTGTAAATGCTGTGCATAAGTGTGCAACCTACAGTCTCAAAAGCATGGGCTGCATTTAGAGATGTGCAGGTCACTTTGCGGGAGCCGATTTCAGTGGAGTGGGAGGTGGGAGGCAGCAGCCGGAGGACTGGTTTAAGAAGGAGGAACAGGAGTTAGAGAGAATAGGTAATTTGTTCAAGAAGTTGCCCGTGAGTGGAGCGGAGAGGAAAAAAGCCCTAGTGGGTGGGGCACAAGTTCAAGAGAGAGGTTGGCAAAGGTAAGAGGGAGTGGAGCAAGTTTTGTACTGATGGGAGGAACTAACAGGGAGATTAGTACAGGGCAGACTGAAGACACAGGAGAGGCAGGAGGTACTGAAGAGGCAGAGATCTCTGAGAAGATGGACATTAAGGACAAGAATGAGGGCCGGCCCGTGGCGCGCTCGGGAGAGTGCGATGCTGGGAGCGCAGCCGCTGTTCGGATCCTATATAGAGATGGCCGGTTTGCTCACTGGCTGAGCGCGGTGCGGGCAACAGCACACCAAGGGTTGCGATCCCCTTACCGGTCACAAGAAAGACAAAAATAAAAGACAAGAATGAAAAATCCCATACTTCCTCCATGGAACTGCACTTTTGCAAGAATCTGTAAATTCCACAACCTGAAGGACAGGATCTACACCTAAAAGGCAGCTACAAAACCAGTCAATCTCCACCATCAGCAAGCACCAGCCATGAAACAGGGATTCCAGAGAACTCAGTGGGAAAACAGAGAAAACAGGAAAGCAGTGGGACAGGAGAAGTTTTCTATCCACCAATCCATCCATCCATCGTCCATCCATCCATCCCTTCATCTCTCTATCTGTTCATCTGTCTATCTATCTATCTATCTGTCTGTCTGTCTGTCTGTCTGTCTGTCTGTCTGTCTGTCTGTCTGTCTGTCTGTCTGTCTGTCTGTCTGTCTGTCTGTCTGTCTGTCTGTCTGTCTGTCTGTCTGTCTGTCTGTCTGTCTGTCTGTCTGTCTGTCTGTCTGTCTGTCTGTCTGTCTGTCTGTCTGTCTGTCTGTCTGTCTGTCTGTCTGTCTGTCTGTCTGTCTGTCTGTCTGTCTGTCTGTCTGTCTGTCTGTCTGTCTGTCTGTCTGTCTGTCTGTCTGTCTGTCTGTCTGTCTGTCTGTCTGTCTGTCTGTCTGTCTGTCTGTCTGTCTGTCTGTCTATCTATCTATCTAACTATCTGCACGAGAATGAAAATACAGTGAAACTAAATAAGGGGCAGACAGCTGGTGAGGTTAACATCTGAGAAGATGAGTGAGACTAACTGGGGTGCGAATCCTGCTGGCTCCACTCTGCATGGCCCTTAACTTGCTCATAAGGTCTACCTCATCAGCTGGGTGACCAGTAAGCCAGATCCATAAGACAATGGATCAACTGGTCTGGAGCTTTCCTTTAAGCCAAAGCCCAGCCTTTTCAGACTCATGATCTGCCCTCAAGTCAAATCTGTGAAGAATAGGCTATGTGGGGTATATGGAGTTCAATCAGGAGATCCAACTTCTTGTCCCAGCTCAGTCACTACTGTGTGATGTTGAGAATGTCTGTGTACTTTTCTGGGTTTCTGTTTCCTCATCTATAAAATGGGAGGGATTGAGGCAGTCAATTGATAATCCCTAAAGCCCTTTTCAGTTCTGAGGTTAAAAACAATCATCACCCAATCAAAAACGGATTAAAATCAAATAAGCAAAGGACTTAATAAATTAAGCAAAGGACATAAATAGACATTTCTCCAAAGAAGATATACAAATGGCTAATGAGCATGTGAGCAGATGCTCAATATCACTAGTCATTAGAGAAGTGCAAATCAAAACCACAATGAGATACCACTGCACACACACTAGGAGGGCTACAATCAAAGAAATGGAAAATAAAAAATGCTGGAGAGGATGTGAAGAAATCAGAACCCTCATACATTGCGTGACTGGAACATAGTAGGTTGTTGTTTCCATAGGTCAGCCCCTCACCTTCTCTCAAGGTGAGTTTTTTCCTAGAAACCAGTCAGACCACCACGTGTCAGACACCTGGAGGGGGCATCCCCTCTGGACCTCCAGGTATATCAGAAATGCAAGATAAACAAAATTTAGGCATCTTCTCTAGTGCTCCTTATCTATGTACCAAGAGCCCAAAGAATACATTATTCTTGTTAATTCCACTTCTGGAAATGTATCCAAAGGAAATTACTGGGGGAAAATGGAAAAAAATCATATATATAGTTGTTTCTCATAATGTTATTTATAATACACTACAGAAATGTTTACTAAAAGGCCTAGGAAATAGAACTTGTGAATGCTACACATTTCCAGTTATCAATCTGATATCTATGTAGAATGATCAGAGCATGTAAATGTCAAGTTTCAAGAAGTTGGCCACAAAACTGCACACGCACTAGGATAATAACTATTCGGCTGACAGCTAAAGATGGAAGGGCTGTGGAGAAACATGAACAGTTCATATGTTGGGGGAATGGCATTGTGCGCACAACTTTTTGACATTATAAAGCTTTTTAATAACAGATATGCTTTTATTTATCTCTTTTAGTGACATGGTTGAACTAGGTGATTTCTAAGACCTCATCCCTTTCTAGCATTCTATGGGTAAGTTGCACATCTTTATTTCAACTTGCTTCCTTGGCTGTAAAAAACCTAATAGTTTTCTAGCCCAAAATCCTTAGACTCATATGTATTAGTTCTCTATTGCTACATAACAAAGCACCCCAAAATTTAGCATTCGAACATTTACTGTCTCATACAGTTTCTGAAGCTTAGGAGTCCAGGAGAAGCCTAGCTGGGTGGTTCTGGCTCAGGGTCTCTAGTGTGGCTGCAACTGTTGGCCAGGGCTGCAGTCATCTGAAAGTCCAACTGGGGCTGAGAAACCCACTTCCAAGCTGACTAGCACATTGTTGGCAAAAGTCTTCAGCGCCTTGCCATATGGGCTTCTCCTTAGGGCTGCTCATCACATGGCAGCTGGCTTCCCTCAGAGTGAATAATTCAAGAGAGAGAGAGCCCAAGACCAAAGCTGAAGACTTCTATAACCTAATCTCAGAAGTGACATACCATCATATACTGAAATCCTATAATTTTTATGTTGCCTCCACACCCATTTTGAATATGTTGGACTTTCTCATTCCGGAAGCAGGGGTCAGTCTCCCTTGACAGAGTTTCCAGTTCTCTGCTTCCTTCCAGTTCCTCAAGGTGGTAGATCCAGATATCTGCCTTATGCAACTGCCTCCCTATGGGGCAACTACCTATGGCCTCCTTGACTCACCTCCCCTACTAACCCCCACACCTTGTGTGGACTGTACAGAGACACCACAGTGACCCCCTCAAAGTCACATGGAGCTTATGCCTATTTGCTCTGAACCCACAACTAGAACTCCCCCTGGGAAACCTGCTTGGGCAACCCCAATAAAGGCTTTGGCCCATAGGTCCCTCACTCTCTCTCTTGCTCCCAGCTGCTGGTTGAACACAGGTGTCCTGGATGGGTCCCCTCCTCCCGTTGGCCCCACGAGGTATGCGGCCCTCTTCTCTCTGGATCTGTAAGTAATAAAATGCTTCTGTGATTTCATGAGTTTTGTTGACTTGCTTCCTCTGTGTCTCACCTGAATGACACACTTGAACCTAACTCTCCTCCAGGTCAGGGTTCTCCTAGAGGAATGAACTGGACACAGGGCAGACAAGAGCCACAAGGGCCTCTGACAGTATCAACAAGTTTCCTGTGAGGGGGACACCTGGTCACAGGTCAGACATGTAGGCATTAGGCTGTCCTCCAAGATAAAGAAATATCCTGTGAAAGGCACACTGTAAACATCCACAACCAAATTCCTGGAGCCCCATCAGTGGAGGGCTAAAGTTTACAGCCATGAGAGAGAGCCCAAGACCAAATCACAAAAAAATTCAGCACATCACCTCTACCATATGCTGCTGATTCCACAGAACAACTCTAGGGAAATATAGAAGGGAGTTACACAGGAGGGTGAACGCCAGAGGGTGGGGGTCACCGGGAGCCTTGTTCATGCTGCCGCATCACACAACAAAGTCATACTTCTGTCCTGCATGAATGGCAGTTTGTCCCCCTACCCCTCCTGGATACTGGTGGCCTATTTGCTGTCACATTATACAGCACATTATACCAAGTAGCTGCCCAAGAAATCCTTACTAAATAAGTGAATAAATGCTTTTCTGCATGCATTGCAGCCATGGGGGTCTTAGAGGCCGTGTGTGTAAAGTGCCTGGCTGCCAAATGCACCCCAGGACAAGGCAGATAGCATTGCTGTCCTCCCTTCATACAGATGAGGAAACTGAAGTTTAGTGTACCCAAGGTTATATGCTGCTATGTAGCAGAGCTTAGATTCAAACCCAGGCAGATTTGTTCAGCTCTTAAGCCCATGCTTTCTCACTATACAGTGCTAGTTTCCAAATAAAAATGATCTCTCTTTCAGGCAGGAGTTAGCTCTCCCTGTTTCCTGCTTGCCTTCCTACCAATCTTACCTAGTGCTGGTGATGTGCTGACAGATGTATAACAAACAGCCAGCTCTCTGGAAAAAAAAAAAAAAAAAAAAAAAAGGTCCTGCTTTGCAGCATTTGCCAATTGCCCTGGTGTAAATATTCCCACCACAGCCACTTTCCAGCTGCTAACCTGATGTCACTGAACGCAGAGTTGGAAAGAGATGCACAATCTCCTGTTGTAAGCCTGACAAGCTGTCTCCAGTACACTATTCCCCATTCTGGAAGTATGTGAAACTTCCAGAAAGGATGTGCAATGGTCCCCAGCCCCATTTTGAGCCTGTTGAAATGTTTCTGCTTCTCTAGTCATTCCCGTTCCACCTCTTCCTGTGTTGGCCACCTGGTCCATGACATGCACACACAAACTGGGGCCTGTTGTCATCCTGGCTTGGATTTGCCTCCCTGAGCTTAGTCACCCCCCACAGCTCTGACCCAGGGCTCATGTATGTGGGGCTTGGAGGTGCAGACCTGCTCTTCACCCCTCTCAGAGCAGGTTCTGAATAAGACCTCCCATGGCCCAGCTACCCCTGACTCCTGTGGGAGGCTGGGGCTATCCCTAGAACCCCAACACCAAAGATTCCTTTACGGGAGGGTGAGGAGGGTTCATTATTAGACATCCTAATATCAGGACAGTCACAAGCATACATGCACACGCACATTCCAGAAGAATTTACGAAGTTGGTGGTGCTTCACACTGGCTTTGAGCCATATTTCTAGCTTATAAAATGCACAGGAGTATGGGGGTGGAGTCAGGGATAGCTCTTTCACCTGTTCCAGCCACCTCGCTCCAGCTCCTTAATTCACAAGAGCTTCTCCACCTTGCCACTGGGACAACCAGGCCACTCCACGGCAGACAGTGGCTAATAATAAACCCCACCTCTCTTCTCTTTCACTCCTCTGCCCATTCCCCCAGGGTGCTGCCTCTTTGGGCTGCTGCTGACTCTCTTGCCATCTTGTTTTGATCTCAAGGAAGAACTCCAGGACCTGCTGGAGGAATGCATGAAAGAAACCCAGACCTGAGGTGATGCCGGCAGGTGTCTCTGCTGAGCGCCACATGCTCCTGGACTGCAAGCACCTCTGTTAGTCTTCTCTGTGGGCTGTGCTGCTGAATGTCCCTGCTTAGGGACATGGCCGATCTTGACAAGAGGGTGGCATGGGCTGGGAGTCTGGCCTGGCACACACTCCATGCCACTCACAACATGGGCTGTGATTCCCAGCAGCTCCCAGGAGTCAGCAGAGGGATTATAAAGCTCAATTTGAGGATGTTGTCTAGTTTCCTACTTGAGGAAAAATCCTGAATCATTTTGCGTCTAAAGTCCCATTTTCTGTTTTTTTCCCATGCCACTCCCCCCCGCCCCCCAAGCTTCACAAAAAGAATTTCTCTTGGAGAAATTTTTAAAAGGAAACAGGATTTTGACTTCAAAATAAAGCTTTCTGGAGGCCTCTGATGTTTCATTTCGGAAACCCTGCCTCATCTGCTGTTCTTGGTGGCATCTGGAAGCTCCGCCATGAGGAAGACTTTTGTTGAACTTTGGAATAAGTCAGCTTCCTGCAGGACGATACTTCCCCTGTGGTTGAAATTGGCTTCTCAGCTCTTTCCAGAAAATGCAGCCCACTCGTGCCCTTATCACCTTGGAGAGGATTGTGATTGTTCTCCTTATCTGAAGTTTCTGTGTAAAACTCTCAGAGGTGGCAGTGAGCACCGACAGCCTGAGCATCCCAGGGCATCGGAAGCAGTGGTTTGGAGACCGAACAAACATCACAGAGCAGCCTGGTCCAGGCGCTGGCAGACTTGGGGGAACTGAGCAGGCCTGAGTGGTGGGGATCCCACAGACGGGTGGAGGGGGCGGATGTCCTGGGATGGTAAGACAGACAGAGGGTGGAGGAAGAATAACTAAGGTGGGAAGTCCATGTCCCCAGCCAGGGTCCAGTTGGCCTTCTCATTGTTTTAGAATGTCCCTGGGATTTTGTTATAATCAGGTGTGGGAAGATGACAGAAACAGAGACAACTGTCTTAAAGGAGGAATCTACTCCTTACAGCTCCCAAGAGGCACGATTCTTTTAACTAAATTAAGAAGGACCTAATTGTCCTGATAAAACATTAAAAATAATTTTGACAAGAACAAATTTGTGTCTCTTGCATACGACTTGGAAGATGCTAGAAAAAATTGAATGACATTTGAAGAAAAGCCCCTTCCATTCCTACTTATTTAGGTGAAAAAGGTTTCTCAGAACTTACATCTTTAAAAATGAAAAATAGAAATAGAACTGATGCTGGTCCCTGATGCCTTCCTGCAATAATTAATATGCATTCATAGATGCATGAACTCATGGAGGGGAAAAGCCTCGTACATCTGTTAGGAGATGCACTGGGACATGACATGACAACTTCTACAGTTCTATTTACATCCATATTTTCACAGCAAAGAACATACATGCTTGTGTTGCTTAACAACAGGGATATGTTCTAAGACCTGTGTCATTAGGCAATTTTGCCCTTGTATAAACATCATACATTGCACTTACACAAACCTAGATGGTACAGCCTACTACACACCTAGGCTGTATGGTATAGCCTATTGTTCTGACCATCGTTGTATGTTTCTGCCATTGACCAAAACATCATCATGAGACACGATTGTATTACATTGAGTAAAATTTGGAAGAGAGAAGTGCAGTGGAAATATGAGTTCAAAGAGAAAAAGGAACAATATAAAATGTGACTTTTAAACATGAATTGTTTATGTATTTATATAAATGCTTGAGAATTGGTATCAAATTGCTATGGCATTTAGATCCCATAGGATACATTTAGAAGAGAGGTGTAACCATTTTATTTTTAAAATATCAACATTTATAATATTTTGAAAATTATAGGTTTTGCAGCTATCTCAACTTAAGATAAGTTTTAGATGTCAACCTAAATATGTAAAAAGGGGTAATTTTCAAAATGAACTTAAGGAGTTTACAAGCCAAAAAAAAGTTTGAAGACTGCCGCCCTAGGCTAGACATCAGATTCCCATAGGGAGCTCTGGAAAGATACCAGCACTGGGCTTGGACCCAGTGGAGTGCTAGCCAATTATTAAATTTTCAGAAGTTTTGCACAGACATTATTAAATATTAAACTGTATAAATTTATAATTAAGTAAATTATACTAAAAGCAATTATGAAAGTACTGAAAAACCATCATTTCCTAATTATTTTACATTTTACTATTTCCTACATTTTTGTGGTTATTTAGGTCTGTTGTACCCATATGGTGGAGATTCTACATACTGATATGCTGCTACTGCACATCTCCTCCAGGCTTTGCACTCAGTAATGTCACGTCCATAGTTTGAAATCAGCCATTAGGAGAATTTACACCACAGGAATCGGCAAGTCAGGGCTTGACTTGTTATTTTGTTGATTGTCTACACTTAAGAAATTAATGGAGGGCCGGCCCGGTGGCGCACTGGATAGTGCGCCGCTTGGGAAGCGCGGCGGTGCTCCCGTCCGAGGGTTCGGATCCCATATACAGACCGGCTCCCGCTCACTGGCTGACATGTCTGTAGCTGTCATATTGTCAGTCAGACCAAAGAAAGTGAAAATATTCTTCTAGTATTCAAAACCCATTATCTAATCCAGCAAAGAAGTCGCTTATGTCATTGATAAATGAGTGAAGTCCTGACACATCTTTGTTGTTTCACTTTTGTCTTACTTATTAACATAAATAGAAACATCAACCATTGTTCATGGAGGAATTATGCTTTTTCATCAGCCGCAACCATAGGTTGACTTAGGTTTGACAAAAGCTTTCTGTAAGAATCAATTATTATTATGGAATTTATAATAAAGAATATTGCATACTTTTAATTATTTGTAAATTGCGTCCCACACATTCATTATACTAATGAAATTTATAATAAACTTTGTACATGTACAATTATGCATACTTTCTTTTTTTTTTTTTTTTGTCTTTTTCCATGTCTGGCAACGGATCGCAACCCTCAGTGTTGCCCCCGTACTGGACCGGGGACCGGCCACGGGATCGCAACCCTCGGTGTTGCTCCCACGCCTCGCTCAGCCAGTGAGCGGGAACCGGTCTGTATGTGGGATCCGAACCCTCGGGCGGGAGCGCCACCGCGCTTCCCAAGCGGCGCACTATCCAGTGTGCCACCGGGCCGGCCCTGCATACTTTCTTTTGAATGCTGATTGTTAAATATTTACCAGCACCCCACTGCACAGGCTCCATTTCTAGTGATTACTGGCCAGTCATGGCATTGTATTTTTAAAGTCTATCAGCTGAGACTGACAAGCAGAGGCGTTGAGAACCACTACCCCACAAGGAGGTAGAAAAGAATAGCAGGCTGCTGGCACATGGACCAATGTGAGCATCCCCTACAATGGGTGCAGCTCAGGGTCTGTGCACTTTGGGGTCAGAAGCAGGTTGTAGGGAGATCCCCACCCATTAGAGAAATTGGCCTGTGAGTTTTTCTTGCTCTAATATAGTGGATCACAAGATCTTCCCCAGACTGGTTGCTCCTTGAGTGCCAGGACTCTCTTACTTATTCCTAGAAGACCTGGCACATGGTTGATGCTTCCTGGATGTCTGACAAATGAATTGTCTTAAGATATGGTTATTCCAAAAATTCAGCAATAATACTTTGGATAAATCAATTATGGTACAAAAATTCAATAAAGTAATCATTAGAAATGATATTTAATGACATAAGAAAATGTTCATGATACATTGTCACTGGAAAGAGAAAGCTACAGAATAACATGTAAATTATGAACACAGTTTTATTTCCAAAAAATATACAAAATATATTCCAGAGCTCGACAGAATATAAATCAGCTCCTGGCCAGTGTCTGACGCATTTGGGGAAAATAACTGCTTCATGACTGGATTTTTGTTGAAAACTCATACTCCAAGGGAAGAAATTTTTTAGCTCACAATTATTTTCATAGACATGATATGAACTGGAAAGGGAGTGCTGGGATTTGGAGCAATGCCTTGCCACAGGGGAGTAAAAGATCTACAGGTTGAGCTATGCCCTGTACTACATTTAGGTAGGACATCTTGCCAGTATAGAAGTTTAGACATGACATCCACATAGTGTATGAGAATACAAAGACACATGATTCTAATAAAGAATGGATTAGAACTTGTTTGTGATTAATCTTTTAAATGTTTAATCTTTTGCATTTCTAATCTTCATTTTTAAATTTACATTACATTGACCACCCATGGCTAAAAGGTTGAGAAACACAGTGTTTATTATCCGAGGGCTGGGAAGATTGAGGGGGATGTTAAAATAGCACCTTGAAAAATCATGTAAACTAAGTGAAATTCCTCTTGGATTTATCCAGAAACCACTGGCTGGGACTGAGGAGGCAGGAGGACAGCTATGTAACATGCTTAGCAACGCTTCAATACAGTTTACCAAATAAATCATTCACCATTGTTCTAGGCCTGTGGCTCCCCCGGACATTGCAGGACAAACACTTCTATGTGCCTGTGCCAAGAATGAGAAAACAGGCCAGCCAGTTCCCTCTAGACCAACGCATTAATGGGTGGTGTGTGAAACTGGCCTTGGCCCAGTCCCCTCAGTCCCTGCCCCACCGAACCACCCAGTGTGCGGAGATTGGGGAGTATTTAACAAACAGGGTAGAGTCAGCTTCTTAAACAGGGGCAAAAACTCCTGGGCCGCCCCACCCCCCACCCTGTGGTATACAACTACAGGAACTCACCAAGAGCCAAACTCCAACAAGAATCAAAGATCTAAGTAAGAATTAGATGACCTCATGTTCCCCCTGGTGTGCAGCAGCTCAAGCAAACACACTGAATAAATCTGGAAAACTATATTCGGATAGAATGCTTACCCTTCTGGGTGACTCCAGAAATTGTGGGCCCTTTACAATGTTGAGAAAGAAATGTGTTTTCATACCAGTTTTAGGGTCTGATTCATTGTATTATACATTTTAAGAGATATTTACTGAGTGTTTATTCTGTACCAGGTACACCATAAATGTTTGGGATACAGAAATCAGATGCAATTTTCTTCTTCCAAGAGTCTGTAGTTCAGCAGGAGAGACAGATAAAAATAACCAGTGTAATTCAAAACAAAAGTAACCAAGTAAACATGACATCATCACCCTATCATCTTCACAGCCACTAATGTCAACTGGGTGCCTCTTTGGTGCTAGTGCTACAGCCTTTTACATGCATCTCCTCATTTAATTCCCACAACAACTTATGAAGAAGTTCCCATTATTAGCCAACTCCACTTTATAGATGAGAAAACAGAGGCTTAGAGAAGCTAACCAGCCCAGCATCTTAAAACCAACACGTGGCAGACCCAGGATACAAACTTGACTCTGTCTCCAGATCCTCTACTTATTCCCACTATTTTATACTAAAACAGGATATGAGTAAACTCCTATGGGGCAGTGATGGGGAAAGGGGAAGGAGCAATTCTGAGAAGGAAATGAAGGAAGGCTTTATGGAGGAGGAGGCATGAAGCAGAGTTTCAAGTAATTAGGTCAATTCCAAGAAGGAAAGGAGAAGTGAAGTCATCCTACACAGAAGGAGCTGCCGGGGGCAGGAGCCTGCCTGGGGCTCTGCAAGAATAACCCAAAAGCTGACCAGTGCCAGAATAAATCACCTTTAGTGAACTGTCAGTGCTCCACGATTACTGGTCTTCTAGGAATCCCCTCCTGCATGGACTCACTTGTGCTGTAACTCCTCCCACACATCCAAATGTAATCTCAAATTCCTCTTCAGAAGTTGGGGGGTAGCCCGCACTGTATGTGATATCCCCAAAGGTGTTACATCACTTCTCTGTCACTGCCTGTTTCAGTTTGAGAAACAGCCAGAAACTACCAGCTGACATAACACATCAGGAGAGTGTTTTTGCCTGCTGAAATCTGCCAGATGACAAGCAACACTCTTAAGCTGCTGCTGGAAACGGGGCACTTTCAAAGTGCCAGCACGAAAGAAATTCTTGGGAATGCTGGGGTGTGGCTTTTCAGGCTCAGGAGGGAAGGCTGAGAGAATAAGATGGCTCCCTGACATTCTCCGTGCCCCACCCCGTTTGCTGTTGGAAACGGGGCACTTTCAAAGTGCCAGCACGAAAGAAATTCTTGGGAATGCTGGGGTGTGGCTTGTCATGCTCAGGAGGGAAGGCTGAGAGAATAAGATGGCTCCCTGACATTCTCCGTGCCCCACCCCGTGCTCATCGGCAGGAGGTTTTGATCATGCTGCTTGGTGAAAGGTGAGGCTAAAGCAGTAGGCAGGGGCCTGGGAGGCCGTGCTATGGAGTTTGGCCTTGTCCTGCCAATGATAGGCACCCCTTGCCAGTTTTTGAAGAGGAGGGTAACATGATCTAACATAAGTTTTGGGAAAAGAACTCTGGTTGTAGTCTAAAGAAGCTTTAACACCTCTCTCCCTACAACTGATGAAACAATTTAACAAAGTTGACAACTTTGAAACAAAGTTCAGTAAGACATGGATGATTGAAACACTATCAATGACTACACTGGACTACAGAATCTATCTTTATTTCAAGTGCACCTTGTATGTTTACCAAAACAGACCTGATGTTGGGTCATATTGAAATTTATGAATATTTAAGTCATGCAGAGTGGAAGTAAATGGAATTAAATCAGAAATCAATGATAGGGCCGGCCCGGTGGCGCACTGCTACAGTGCACCACTTGGGAGCGCGGTGGCGCTCCCG
>NW_007728757.1:30411-46498 GCF_000696425.1 Galeopterus variegatus | reverse complement strand
TTCGCGCCCGCACCAGACCGGGACCGGCAACGGGATCACAACCCTCGGTGTTGCTCCCACGCCTCGCTCAGCCAGTGAGCGGGAACCGGTCTGTATGTGGGATCCGAACCCTCGGGCGGGAGCGCCGCCGCACTTCCCAAGCGGCGCACTATCCAGTGCGCCACCGGGCCGGCCCCTTGCCAGTTTTTGAAGAGGAGGGTAACATGATCTAACATAAGTTTTGGGAAAAGAACTCTGGTTGTAGTCTAAAGAAGCTTTAACACCTCTCTCCCTACAACTGATGAAACAATTTAACAAAGTTGACAACTTTGAAACAAAGTTCAGTAAGACATGGATGATTGAAACACTATCAATGACTACACTGGACTACAGAATCTATCTTTATTTCAAGTGCACCTTGTATGTTTACCAAAACAGACCTGATGTTGGGTCATATTGAAATTTATGAATATTTAAGTCATGCAGAGTGGAAGTAAATGGAATTAAATCAGAAATCAATGATAGGGCCGGCCCGGTGGCGCACTGCTACAGTGCACCACTTGGGAGCGCGGCGGCGCTCCCGCCGAGGGTTCAGATCCTACATACAGACCGGCCGCTCACTGGCTGAGCAAGGTGCGGGTGCAACACCGAGGGTTGAGATCCCATTGCCGGTCCCGGCCCGGTACGGGCGCGACACTGAGGGTTGCAATCCGTTGCCGGTCATGAAAAAAGACAAAAATGAAAAAAAAAAAAAAAAGCAATCAATGATAAAACTATATCTAGAAATTCAGCAAATATTTGGAAATTAAATAACAAACTTCTAAATAACCCATGGGTCAAAGAAGAAATCACAAAGAGAATTAGAAAATATTTAAAATGAGAAGAAAATTTGTGCAATGTAGCTAATACAGCATTTACAGACAATTTAAAGCTTAAAGGGCTTGTATTAGAAAAAGAAGTAAGGTCTAGAGTCAATATTCTAAGTTTCTGCCATAAGAAATTACAAAAAGCAGAGCAAAGTAAAATCAAAGTAAATAGAAGGAAGAAAATAATAAAGATAACAGCAGAAATTAATAAAATTGAAACAGATATATAATAGATAAAATTAACAAATCCAAATGTTTGTTCTTTGAAAAGATAAAAGAAAAAATGATAAACTCCTAGCTAGACTGATCAAGAAAAAAAAAGTAAGTATAAACTACCAAATCAGGAATAAAAGAAAGGTTATTCTGCAGACATAACCAGCCAATGTAACCCTAATCCCAAAACCTTTCAAAGCCTTCACATAAAAAGATATCACAGATAAATATCTCTCATGAATATAAACATAAAGATCTTAACAAAATATCATCATACCAAATCCAGTACTATAAAACAGATAATGCTTCATGACTAAGTGGATTTTATTACACAAATGTAAGGCTGGTTTAACCTTTGGAAATCAAACAATGTAAATTGCTGTATTAACACAATAAAATGGAGAAAACACATGATAATTTTAATAGATAACAAAAAAGGCATTTGATAAAATTCATCACCCATTCATAATAAAATTCTCAGAAAAGTCCAAATAAAGTGCATCTGTGAAAATGCCACAGCAGCAGAATACTTAATGGGGAAATGCCTAATGATTTTCCCTTATGACCAGAAGTCAAAGACATATGTTCACATCTCTTCTATTTAATATTGTACTGGAGGTTCGGGCCAGGTAATAGGCAAGTAAAGAAAAAAGCCATAACAGTAGGAAAGAAAGAAAGAAAATTGTTTTGCCCATGACGTGGTTGTTTGCATAGAAAATGCCAGGAAAGCTACAAAACAACCACAAGAATTATTAAGTGAATTTAGCAAAATATAATTTTAGTATATAGAAAAGTCAATTATATTTTTATATGTTAGCAGCAAACAATTTGAAATTTAAATTTAAAAATATCCAAAGCACTTAAATATTTAAGAATAAATGTAAAACAAATGAAAAGAAAAGAAAAAAGATGTGCAAGGCCTATAGGCTGAAAACAAAAGCATTGCTGAGAGAAATGAAAGAAGACTTACACAGAGCACTATCCTATGTTCATGGATTTGAAGTCTCAGTGTTTTGTAGATATCAGTTCTCTTTAAACTGATGCATGAATTTCATGCAATCCCAATCAAATCAATTACTAGTAGGCTTTTTTTTTTGCAAAATTGACAATGTAGTTCTAAAATTTGAATTGGAGTACCAAGATCCTAGAATATACAAGCAATCTTAAAAAGAGAGATCAAGTTGGAGGACTTACACTATTTGACTTCAGACTTCAAGATTTACTGTAAAGCTACATTTATTAAGAGTATGGCACTGACATAAGAATCAACAAACAGATCAATGGAACAGAATAGAGAGCCCAGAAATAAAACCACACTTAAGTGGTTATTTGTTTTTTTGATAAGTTGCCAATGCAATTCAATGGGGAAAGAAAAGTCTTTTCATCAAATTGTGGAACAACTGGATAATAATGTAGGGGGAAAAATGAACCTAGATTCCTACTTCACATCATTTAGCAAAGTTAATTTAAGATGAGTAGTATGCCTAAACATAAAGGCTAAAATAAAAACTCTAAAATAAAACAAGAAAGTGTCTGCATATTTGGGGTAGGTATAAGCTTCCTACACAGGACACAGAAAGCAACAAGCATAAATTTTTTAAAAATGGCAAACTAGAATTTATCCAAGTTAAAGCCTCTGCTCACCAAAAGGCATTGTTTCTTAAAAAAATAAATAAGCAAAGCAAGCACTGGGAGAAACTATAAAACATGTACCTGATGAAGGACAGGTATCCAGGACATACTTTAAAATTTTACAACTCAATAACAAGAAGACAAACCACACAGTAAAAATTAGGCAAAAGCTTTAAAGAGACAACTTACAAAAGAGGATGCACGAATGGTCAATACACACATGACAAAGTGTTCAACATAATTTGTCATTAGAAAAATGTAAATTAAAACCACAATAAGATATCATTCATACCAATTAAAGACCTAAATGTTAAAAAATCTGACAACACCAAATGTTGACAAACATATGGAATAACCGGAACGCTTATATACTTACTCAGTATACACTTACGATATACAGTCATATGGTACAAACTACAGTAGAACTGTGTTGACTCATAGTTGCATATAAAGTTTAACATGTATTTACCTTATGACCAGGAATTCTGCTCCTAGATAATTACCTAGGAAAAAATGAAAGCATATGTCCACAAAAACTCCTGCTCATGAATGTTTACAGGAGATTTATCTAAAATTTCCCCAAACTGGAAACAACCTAAATGTCCAACAACAGGTAAGTGCATAAATAAATGTAGCATTTTATTACAATGGGATATTGCTCAGCAGTAGAAATAAATACACCTGGGGTATGGAGCTGGGGATCAGACATTCTCCACAACCAGGCACACCGCCAGTGCCAAGGAGCATGCCAAAAACATCACCTCCATGTGGGTGGCCCACCACAGCCACCACAATAACCATGTCTACCGTGAAAGCAGCTAGATGCCACAACCGCTACTCGGATGGTCCACCAGCCACTGGAGTGAGTTGACACTAGGAGAGTCACCAGCAGAGATAAAGAAAGGAGGAGGATGTCTGTCTCCACAGAGTCCATTCCATAGTGACAGAAGAGACATCTGCTCTATGATAGTATTGGGGGACCTGATCACACCTCTCAGCATTGGACAGATCTTTTGGGCAACAAATGAACAGAATAACCATTATTCTTTCAGAGGGTGAGAAAAAATCTAGGGTGATTAGAGGGGGGCAGGGGGAAGGAGAGGGGGATGGGGAGAGATTGGACAAAGGCCATAAAGAATAATTACAATTTGTAACAATATATATGCTAGTAATATTGATTTGATCAACGTATCTCAATGTTGAACCCCCAAAATTTGTATAATCAATTTTGATTCAATAAAAATTTAAAAATAAATAAATACATAAATAAAGTAGAAATAAATAACCATTATATACAGCAATATGGAAACTTCTATAGATATTATACTGAACAAAAGAAGCCACACACAAAAGACCACACATGTATCATTCCTTTTATATGAAGTTTGAGAGCAGGCCAAAATAATCGATGGTGATATAAATCAGAAAGTGGTTGCCTTTGAGAGGTGGAGGTTGACTAGAAAGGGCCCTGAGGGAACATTTTGTGAAAATAGAAATATTCATTTTCTTGAGTGGGAGTTTGTTACATGGATATACACATTTGTCAAAACCCATTGGATTGTGCATTCAGGATCTGTGCATTTCACTGTCCGTAAATTTTACCTCCACTAAAAAGAATTGCAGGGTCTGGCTGGTTAGCTCAGTTGGTTAGTGCACAGTGTTATAACACCAAGATCAAGGGTTCAGATCCTTTTACCCACCAGCCACCAGAAAATTTTTTAAAAAAGAATTGCATATATAAATGTCTAAACAAATAATATAAAAATGTTAAAAATATACATAGAGAATAAAAGAATTGAATGCTAAGATAGAGGGAAGCAAGACATAGCTTCTTCTAGGCAGATGGGTGTGGCTCAGCAATCAGAAAGCAAAGCTGGATTTTAGCTCCACTTGCCCCCTTGGCTAGACACCCTTGGGCAGGATGCCACCCGCACGATTCTATGAAGTGCTCACGCCCAGTATCCGCCACAGGTGGAAGGTTAGGGGTGCACAAACTAGAATATTAGTAGCCCCGCTCCTAAGCTGGCTGAAGTAGTAGAAGGAAAGTGTGGAGACCTGGGTTCTGTTTCTGGCTACACGATAAAATCACATGTAGCCCCAAGTTGAGAAGTTCCATCTCTGAGGCTCATTTCCATCATCATTAAATCAGCAGTCTTGTACATATGGGAGGGTATGGCTGAGGTCATTGGCTCTTACTGTGTCTTTGTGGGGAGTGTGGCATTGAGGCCCAAAAGCCATCCTTTCTGACCAGCATCTCAGATAACTTTAATGTAGGGACTCCAAGATTTAGACCAGCTTATCCACAAGTTACACTCCCCAGTTCCAATATTCTGTGATTTCACCCTCTGTTAAGTGTAAAAGAGCATCTTTGCAAGGGGTCACTGCAGATAAGAACACAGCCTTGGCTGTGGGCCTAATGCGCATTTAGAGACATCCCTGGAGACCCATGGCCTGTCTGGGGACATTGGGGGCTCAGGCATAATTACATTAGCATCAAGAAGGCAGCTGCAAAGCCCAAATCCTTTGCACAGCTTATTGCTTTAGGGATTTGTGCTTCCTGAACTGGAGTTGGCAGTGGCCCAGGACATGGGTCAGATAACTGAGAGCTATGTAATGGGTTTATTGGTTTACCAATCAATTCTGGGAGGCCTGGAACCTGGAAACCAGGAAAACCAGCCACCCACAGCACACCACAATCCCATTCCTGAGTCGACACTAGCTGGTACATGCAGAAACAGCCCAGTTACGGGCTATATTAGCAGAGAGATCATGCCACAAGGAAATCAGGAGTCTGATGGGGAAAATAACTCTACTCCTGTTCATCGAAGTATTTACAGCTCCACAAAGCACCTTAGTGATGCCCTAATCATCCATGCTCCTGGAGTCATACAGAAGCTTTAAAAATTACATTTTAAAATATGGAATCATTGAGAAAAATATTTGAAGGCTAAACCTAAAGAGTTAAATGAATCATGATTTTGAGCCTAGAGCAGCCTGTCTGCTGTTTGAAAGCAAAGTTGCAAGGGACAGGGACAAAGGCTGGCTGCCTGGTGTGGGGAGAAAAGTTTTATGCTGGGGTTTGTTTGACTCTAGAAGAGCTGAGTTGGAGTCTTTGCAAACATGAAGCATAGCCGAGAGTGAGGCTGAACAGAGGCAGGAGGTGTCTGGTGGATCCTGAGGTTGATCCAAATTTTGGGTTGAGCCCAAAGATCCATTCCACCCCAGCGATGAATCTAACCATCAGCACACAGCATTCCCCCGGCGACTATTGTCTGTCAAGAGGTGGGCACGTGCTTGAAGTTGGCCTGATCAGACTAAAGGAAAAATTCATAAGGTTAGGAGAAGAGGTTTTTCTGTCTTCCCCTTGTGGGTGTGAATAAGGAAGCATACTGCCCCAATTGTCACTGGCTGCCATGAGATGAACCAGCCTTAGGGGGATGTCAGTGCTAAGAGTGGCAGAGTTGAGACTGGGTCCCTGATGTCAGGATTAAGCCACAGAGCATCCTGTACCTGAAGTCCACCCTGCCTCTGGAGCATGAGTTACAGCACATATGCATTTTCTTATTGTTTGAGCCTTTTTGAGTCAGATGTCCTTTTTCTGCTGCAAAAGCCTCCTGACTGGTGCAGCATCCAATAGAAGGTGTTGCACACAGAAATGTGAACAGGAGCCTCTCAGAGAGTTGAAAGGAGTGAAGCAGTCCAGGTTACAGGATCCTACAATGTCTGCAAAGTGGCAGGTTTAGTGACATTCTTTCTATAAAGGCACACTTTATTTTCATATTAAGTATTAGGGATGTTCTTCACTTCCACCAAGAAGAATGTGCTCTCCCATGTTTTATGAAACCCGAGGCCCTCTCAGTCTGGCCTTCGTTTTCTCCTTTTGAAAAAAAGCGTAGGTAGGAGAAATATCTCACACTTCTCTTTAAGAAAAGAAATCAGCACAGGTGCAATGGCAAATGGTTACTGCTGCATGATCCCCACGTGAAGGAGACAAGAGAGAGTGGTGGGGACCGGGGTAACAGGGAGAAGAGCTCATGCCCCACGTAAAGGGCTCAGCAGGTGGTGACATGCAGGACTGTGGGCCCAGGGTCTCCTGATCTTCTGATTCTTCAAAAGCGATACAATCAAATTTTTATGTGAATTCTCTACATTTTTCAAGTTTTTTGTTTTGTTTTGATTTGGTTTTAATCAAATCAACACTGGGTGGGCCAAAAAAAAAAAAAAAAAAACATTTGTGGCTGTTTATGCTTGGCCAGGTCTCAGCATGACAGATCTCAGGCTGCACAGAGTGGGGTCTATGTCTCCAGACGTTCGGCCAGCTGTGTACAAAGCGTGTCATCACACTGCCCCTTATAACACTGACAGTGCGGAAACAACCTTAATTTCTAATAACAGGGATTAAGTAAACTATAGCAAATCCACTTAGAGGAAGATTATGCAACTGTATTAAAATGGTATTTATGAAGAGCAGCTTGAGAAAGATGCTGATGATACGATGTTACGTGAGGGGAGGGGAGTCTACAGAGTTGTATATATAACATGTCTGCAACTCCGGCAAAGAATACAAAATAGGGCAACGCATTAAAAATTAACTTTAAAAGCAAATGAACCAAATATTAACAGGAATTGTCTGTGGGTGGAGAGAATATTGCTCATTCTTCTTCTCCTTACACTTCTCTGAACTTTGCAAATTGCCTATAATTTCATAATCATGAAAAAATAAACTTGGCTTTCAGGTTGCTAAATCACGAGGGCAATGACTTCACTGAGTGCTGTCTCCTTCCACATCAATCTCAGCAGGCTGAGGTCAGCTGGGTTCAGGTCTGCAAACTTTTCCAGAGCAGCTGTTTTGTGCCATGCTCTGGGCCAGGCATGGAAGATGGGTCTCACTTAGAGCCGTTCCTGCCCTGGGGGAACCCACAGAGCAGTGGGCACAAACCAGATAACTTTAAAACAATGCATTGGGGAAATGGACACATGGAACCCCACCTGGAGCCCCGAGGACGAATGCTGGCCCAATCTTCAGATGAGGGACGAGGAGACAGTGTCCCACCTGAGTCACGAGGGCTTGTAAGGGCCGAATTGCGATGGAAACTGGGGTTCTAGGAGAGGGTCCGTGCAGTGCAAAGGTGTAGAGGCAGAAAACAGCGTGGCCCAGCAGGGGACACTGTGGGCCACCTGGGGAATGGTGAAGGACGTGCCTTACCTGCTGGCCTCCACGTTCCTCCGGTTTAGAGGTGACCTGCTCATTGGTTACAAAGCAACGTTCCACCCTTCTAAGACAAGCTGTGAGGTGGGGAAGAGGCACAGCTGAGGGAGACAGACAAGAAAAGCCGCCCATGAGGCCAGATGGCAGGAGGCCTTTAAATAGCCTGTAACGCTGGACACATCAAGGTCCTCCCTGGGCCTTAAGGACTAGGCTGAACTAGAGCCAAAGCTCTTAGACTTGAGGGGAAAGGAGTCACTATGGCTCTTGTTAAATATGGTGCTCTCCGGGATGCACATTTTAAACACTCTTCCCAGGTGACTTTTATAAAGGACGACTCATAAAGAATCCTGGTCCCTGGTCTGAGCACCTCCCAGGGCTCCTGACCCGCATACACGTCTGCCTGCTACACTTCTCTGCTCTTGTTTTCCTTAGAAGTCCCACGAGACGTGTTCTAGTCCGAGCTGCTGAGTCTCTCAGGCCACCCTCTATCCCCATCCAACCTCCCTTCCCATGGGCTTCCCCAAGTCTGTCTTCCTTCTCTTTCCTGCATACCCCACAGCCAATTCACCAGGAAACCCAGAAGCTCCTCCTCCCCAGTGCATCTAGAAGTCACCATTTTGCTTCCTTCCCTGCCACCCACCCTGGTGTATGTCACAAGGGTTAAAGCAATAATTTCATACTTGGTTTCTCGGATTCTACTCTTGTCCACTAAAACCCATCCTTCACACAGCAGCCACACTGATCCTTTTAGAGGATCTACCAGTTCAAGTCACCCCTGCTTAGCCCCACAGCCCCACCACCCAGTGATTTCCCAGTGATGCTGGTACAGGTTCAGCCATTGGGTGATGTCAGGGTCTTTGTTTCTGTGGTGTTCTTGATCTTTCTTCATGGTCACAAAAAGGCTGCCTCATCCAGGCAGGAAACGTTTGGGATCCATGGCTTTCCATCTTCCAGTGATCTCATGCCCTGAGGCATGCCCAGGGCCACCTCTGTGACTTGCATGAGCCCAATGCGCAGCAGGATCACTCTTCTGGCTTCCTGGTGGAGCTGAACCCCTATTATGTGCCAGCTACTCTGCCAGGCACTTGACATTAGCTCATCATTGTGGGCAGAATTCTGAAGATGCCCCCAGATTCTCATCCCCTGGTTATTCAAAGAAACACTACCCTAGGTATTGTTGTGGAGGGACTTTGCAGAGATTACCTGGGTGGGCCTGGACCAAGAGGTGAGCCCTTTGAAAGCAGAGCATTTTCCTCAGTTAGAGGCAAAAGAAGAAGTCAGGAATATTCGAAGCACAAGAAGGATTCTATGCACCATTGCTGTCTTTGAACATGGAGGGGGCAAAATCCAAGAAATGTGGTGTTCTCTAAAAGCTGAGAGTGGCCCCTGCCTCACAGCCATCAAGGAAATGCGGACCTCAGTCCTACAACTGCAGAGTTCAGCCAACAATGTGAACGAGTTTGGAAACAGATACTTCCCTCGAGTCTCTGGATTTGAGCCCAGTCTGGCCAACACCTTGGTTTTGGCCTTATGGGAACCTAAGCTGAGAAACCATCTGGCCTGTTGGACTTCTGACCTGCACAACTGTGAGATAACAGTGGGTTTTGCTTTAAGCTGCTAAAGCTGGAGTAATTTCTTATGCAGCAATAAGAAACTAATATGTGCTCATTTAATCCTTAATCCTTAATCTACCAGCCCTGCTGGGCAGATGTTTTTATCCCACCTTCTACCGGCGAGGCTCAGGGAGGTTCCTAACATGCCAGGGTTGCCCAGAGGAGCCAGGATGGAGCCTGACCTCTCTAACTCCCTGACTCTCCTGCTCTGTGGTCTTAGTCCATTTTCTGTTGCTTATAACAGAATACCTGAAACTAGGTAATTTATAAAGAAACAGAATTTATTTCTTAAAGTTCTGGAGGCTGGAAAATCCAAAGTTGAGAAGGCACATCTGGTGAGGGACTTCTGGTGGGGACTCTCTGCAGAGTCCTGAGATAGCACAAGGCATCACATGACAAGAGGGACAAGCACAGGTTAACATGCTCACTTGCTCTCCTTATAAAGTCACCAGCACCCCTCGTGTGATAACCCACTCGTCCATTAACCCATTAATCCATTAATCCATAAATGGATCAATCCACTCATGAGAGCAAAGCCCTCACAATCCAATCACTTCCCAAAGGCCCCACCTCTCAAAACTGCCACATCGGGGACAAAGCTTCCACATGAGCTTTGGAGGGGACACACATTCAGACCACAGCACCTGTTTTTGGAGCATTTATGCTGAGCAGGCCCACGGCTGGCACCACAGCCTCAGAGATGAACCCAACAAAGTCTGCCCCTGAGGAGCTTGTGGTTTTGTGGAGAGGAATCACCAGTGGGATGGGAGGAAGGCAGGAAGGAATTGACAGAAGGGACTCGCAGAGCCCAGTCGCAGCTCTCACCGCACACTGAAAACAGACACCAAGGCCTGGTCTTTGATCCAACATCATTTTTGTACAGAAAGTATAGGCAGCAAAAAAGCCAGGCCTGGAACCCACTTCTCCTGACCCTGTGTTTCCTCCCTCTGTTCAGGGGGCAATACTGGGCTCTTTAGTGTCTTGGAAGACAAGGAAGCAGGGGCACCGGTTGCCACACTGCTGATTCCAGCACTTCCAACCCCACCCCTCCTCAGGAAAAAGTGAAGGACACTCATGTGCATCCTCCAGGCTGGGAGGAAGAGGTGCCATCTAGCTGTCCCTCGCCTCTCCCTGCCAGCCCCTCCTTCCTGCCCCCTGCCCCACCCAGATGCCAGGACAAATGAGGGGCGAACAAGGAGGGCGGTGTGACATGAGCAACAAGGGCTGGGGACAGGTAGATTCATTTCTCTGTCTGCAAGGACTCCAGAGCACACACCCCGAATGACAGGAGCCTCCGGTGTTCTGAGCTCCTCCCCAGCCCCAGCTGTAAGCCTCTGCCTGTCATGAGGAAGCCGGGGAGATGAAAGCCCAAACCACAGGATGTCTCCAGAACTGTCATCTGACCACATCGTTCCTTTAACACCACCTCAGGCCACAAGAGCATGGCTCGAAACCCCTGACCTCAGGGTTTCCTCTGCCTCCTGGATGGGCTGCCAGGCCAGAAGAATCTGTGAGCACTAAAGTGCATCACACGCCCTGTGATCAACGGTAGGAAGTGAGTACACAAAGCAAACAAAGAAGCCCTGGGCTGTCACTCCCCCTCGAGGCTGGCACGGGGCGAGGACACAATAGTGGCACAGCCCTCTGCCCAGGAAACGAGGGGAAGCGTGTTTCTGTGCAGCCCCAGAGGAGCCTGATCTGGGCTCATTACAGGACCATAGGAGCCCCAGCATGAGAACTGCTGTCTGCAAACACGTGTCTCCACTAAAGGGAAGAGATCTTCTTCTGTGAAAGTTCCCTTGTCCTGCCGAGCACTGGGTGGCTTGGGACAGGTAGATGTGGGCTGGGTAGAGGCAGATTGCTCTGGAGACCAGCAGGGAGGGTGGGGCGAGGAGGAGGAGAAGGACAAGACAGAGTCATGAACATGTGGGATGGTGAGAAGCTGGGGCTCTGTGGACCAAGTGGCCAGGGGGAGACCCAGCCATGGGTGGCCCAGGAGGGATACAGTTGGTGGCACTGCTGCAGCGTGGGCCCTACAGCCCTCTCCCCAGACCCCCAAGAGAGCCATCAGCACACACTTGGTGTGAGCATTGTCTCATTTGTTTTGCTTGTGGAAGCAGAAGGAGAGTACAGTTCCACAGTGTGCACGACACAGCAGCGGTGGGTTGTGGGGCGGCGAGATAAGCCGCAGATCAAACTCCGTGAAATGCGTGAAATCAGGCGTTTGGGGCCAGAGGCATCCATGGGAACTTAAATTCCCAAGAAATCCTGGAAGAAGCTTTGAATTTCCTCAGGGCGAGGAATAAGGGCTCCAACTGCTCTTCGAAATCCCCTCCAGCACTCACCCCCACATGCCAGGCCACCCCTCCCCCAGGGCCAGGTGGGAGCCCCTCTGTGAGTACCCACATGACCCCCACCGTCTCACCCCTCACACCACATCGGCATTACCTGTTCACTTCCCGCCTCCCTGTCCAGTGTCTGAAATCCTCAAAGCCAGGGACTGACTTTTAGTCATCTCAGATCCCCCAGAACCAAGCTAAAGCCTCAATAAAAATTCATGTTGGATAAAAGAGAACTGGACAGATATTTCTGGAGTCTGACATGTGCCGGGATCTGGGCATACAAGTGAAATAAGACCTGCAACCTGTTTCCTGGGTGTCACAGCCTTAAAGAAGTGAGCATCCCAGGAGGCAGTGAGGTCCTTGTCTCTGGAGGGGGGGACAGAGGCTGAATCACAGCTTGGCACAGAACTGGGAAGAGCACTCAAGCTCCCATGGGTGGTGGCCTGGATGGGTTCATTGTCCCTTCTGGCCCTCGGATTCCCTGACTCCTAGATCATGGTTCTGCAAAATATTGGCTCCACGATACTTAGCTGCCTGTGCACAGTCCTCCAGTTTTCAGCGAGTAGTCCATGAGCAGAGGCAGATACGAGAGCTGAGTCACCCTGTGGAATGCTTCAGTAAAAGTCACCTCCTTCTCAATAACCATTATAAACACATTACCGGCCGGCTCTGTTTGTTTGCTCTTTGGAGTTTAAATTGCTGCACAAAATGTTATATCAGGATGAGCCTATAAATATCTGACCACCCCATATTTAGTTGTGTTTGTGTCCGATCTGGATGTCATTCCACATTCAGCATACTTGTGCTGGACAAGAAGAGGAGGTGATGAGGAAGCAGCCCCCCACCCCACTCCCAGCTGCCCCAAAGCAGCCCCCACAGGCCCCACCACCAGCTGAGTGGCGCCCTCATCCCGTAGGGCCTTTGGGTTGGGGCACAGGGGGGACACAGTCTTCAGTGCCCTTCTTGTGCTGGTTTCTCTAATCTTTGTCTACCTTAAATTTCCCTGTAAGTCTCGTCTCCTCAGTGGCGCCTTCATCCCGTAGGGCCTTTGGGTTGGGGCACAGGGGGGACACAGTCTTCAGTGCCTTTCTTGTGCTGGTTTCTCTAATCTTTGTCTACCTTAAATTTCCCTGTAAGTCTCGTCTCCTCTTTCCTGACACTCCAAAAACAAATCCATAAATTGTTGGGAACCCAAAGCATGTATAGGATGTTTTATGATGCATTGTTTCTGGTTTTCTCAATAAATTAGGGGTAAAGGAGAAATTGGTAAAGGGCCATGAAGAAAGATCACACTGTATATTGAATATACTAATTTTCCTGATTTGAGCATCACATACTGCACACAGGCATCGATATTCAACTCTGTACTCCACAGATATGTACAATCAACTATGTTACAGTAAAAAATTTTAAAAAGCAGCAAGAAAGGGAAGGAGGTAAAGGTTCACGTCACCAGATGGTTTCCTCTTTACATGGAAGATGACGGCTTGCCTGGTAGGCTTCTGCTTGCACTGCCTGGGCATGGCTGGCTTCTCTGGCCATCTTTAACATCAAGGCACCTGGGAAGGTGAGCAGGAATTAGTCACATTGCTGCCCTAACAAAACTGGGTTTCTATGGGAGAGATGAGGAGAAAGACTACTGGATAAGCAGTCAGCTGCCTGCTGTACCCACTCCCCACATTTAACCAGCCCCTGAATCCCCTAGAGTCTAACTACTCCATTTCTCCAAATCCACCTCTCTTCTCTTTGCCATGATTTCCACACTGGTTTAGGCCTGTGGCAACCCCCACTAACTGTGCTCTGTACCAGGCGAGGTGGGGTGACCAGCTCCTGTCCACCCTCCACCCTGCCATCATCAGTCTTTCTAAAGCACAGAACATGTCCCCACTCTCAAACCTCCAATTCCTCTCCATTGCTTATAAAAAGATACCCAGATTCCTCAAGCTGACACTGAGGTCCCTTCAGAGCCCATCCCCAACCTACTTCTTCCTTACCTCCTAAAGCTCCCAGTGCCCGGCCACCCCCCATCTTCCAATCTCTCCTCTTTCCCTTGGCTCGGGCTGTCCCCTCCACCTATGATGAATTTCTTCCTGCCTATTCTACTTGTTGGAAACTCTCCTTTAAGTCTTAGCTCAAATGCCATCTTTCCTACAACCATTTGCTGATCTCCAATCAGATTCAATGTTGCCCTCTTCAGTGTACCTCTTGGACAGCGTCCCTCCAGTTGGACTTGAAGTTCAGCTGCTCGTTGCAGGGTCTCTGATGGCCAGGGCTGCCCAACACCCACTCCTCTAGCCTCTTGGGGATCTGCCCCTTCCCTATCCTTGGTTCATTGGACCCTAGGGGTTCTGGTGACATCATAGGAGTCCCATTAAGCATCCCCTGAAGCTAGACATACTCCTGGACTCTTCGGTTACATTACACACTAAAATTCCTTCTCACTTGAATTCATTTCTGTTGGATGTTCTGGTATGTGTGGTCAAAAGAGTCTTCTGAGTGTCGAGCATCTCTCCCGACTGGGTTGGAAGTACTTTGACGGGCAGGTCTGTAGCTTATTCTACTATGTTCCCCTTGCCTGGTACAGGGCACTGGCCCTGAGGAGGGAGGGGAGATTGGGGAGAGTGAACTGAGTTGCTGGTGACAAGTGAGGTGTCCTCCTGCTTCATCCTGGAGCCCTCTGGGTCACTGTCTGGCTCCTGATGCCTCGATTCTGCTGAACTGCATTGGCTACGTGTGTCCTTAGGCCTCTCCCTGACCCCTGGCATCTGTTTAGTAAAGGTACACTCAATAATGTGTGTGAAATGAAGTCTCTCTGCCAGCATCTCCAGCAAGACTCATTCTACTCAAGCTGGCAGTGCCTGGCACATAGTAGGCATTTAATATATGATAGTCGTTTCTATTGCCAGATTCTTTAGGTAAGCTGGTGAGTAAAGCACCTGTCACACATCAGTGCCCTGAAATGTCCACTATTAGCTACATGATGATGTTAACATGTAATCCTGGCCCACCTTACCTTTTATGGTCACAAGCAATCCACACAGAGCTAGAGGTCTCCGTCTGCAAGCCTCCATCTTCCTCTCTCTCCTGAATTGTAGCAAAAAGTTCACTGCCATTCTCCACCATTCACCCACCTCCCCACCAGCACTGCCTGCCCTTACCCTGTCTCGTTTGCCCAGGGTGTGCTTGCCTCCTGGCACAGTGCTTATTTGCCCACTGCCCCAGCCTCCGCGTCTGTAACTAGAAGGTGGGCCCCACTAGCACGAACACTTTTCTGTTCACAGCTGCAGCTCCAGGCTGACAACCGATTTCCACACGATTTCCAGGAATGCAGCACACAGAGGACATGGCTTATGTCCTCTAGAAAAGTGTCAGCAGGATCCCTAGCCAAAGGGTGAGGTTGATGAAGCTTCTCTGTAGCCTTTTTCCACTTCACATCTGAAAAGAAAGGACAGGTAGGAAAACAATAACTCTTATTGGACACCTACTATGTGTCCAGTAAAGTGCTCGGAGTTATCCTTAAATAAACATGTAGAAGTATAAAAAAAAAAGTCTTTCCCTAATGTCTTTGTTCATTCAGGCAGCTATAACAAAGTATCATAAACTGGGTGGCTTACAAGCAACAGAAATTTATTGCTCACCGTTCTGGAGGCTGGGAAGTCCAAGACCAGGGTATCACCCTGGTCGGTTTTTGGTTCATAAATGGCACCTTCTTGCTGTGTCCTCACATAGTGGAAGGGATGAATGAGCTCCCTTTCTCTTTTGTAAGGGCACTAATCCCATTCATGAGGGTCCACCCTCAAGCCTAATCACTCCCAAAGGGCCCCACCTCCTAATACCATCCCCCTGGGAGTCAGGATTTTGACATATGAATTTGGGGGGGACACAGACATTCAGACCATAGCACCCGTCCATGCTGACTAATGTGGGTCATTATTTGAAATATCAAATTCTCTAACCCTCTTCATTTCATTTGTCAGATGCTCCTGCTCTGCTGGTGCCTCAGGCCTGCAGCTTCTTGATCAAGCCAAAAGTGACCAACCCCACCTTACAGATAACAAAACTGAGTCACAAACTCGGAAGCTTGTTTGGTGATTCAATTCAGGTCCATCAGACCCTAGAGCCCCCCAATGACCACCCAACCTCCGATGGAGTATCTCCAATGACATCTTATAGGCCAGTCCCCATTTCACTCCTAACTCTGCTCCTTAGAGAGCCCTGTTCAGGCCCAATGGC
>NW_007728757.1:25278-30254 GCF_000696425.1 Galeopterus variegatus | reverse complement strand
GGCCAGTCCCCATTTCACTCCTAACTCTGCTCCTTAGAGAGCCCTGTTCAGGCCCAATGGCCTGGCCCAGGAAGCCTGAAATCTACCACCAGTTATGGGATCAACACACCACATCTGTGAGACAGATCTGTTGGATTCAGGCCTAGCTCTTAAACCAACCATTCCAATTCTGCTCACCTCTTAGCTGCAGATACATTGTAGGAATCAGCAAATTGTTACTTCTTTGAGTCTATTTGATGGATCTTATTGACAGCAGTATATTATCGAGACTGTGCCTCCCGATTGTTAATATCCATCTCCTGTAACAATGATTTCTGAATGTGAAGGTGGGTTAGTGTTTCTCAAGGACTTTAGCATCCTACAGCCCCAGGAGACCAGATTTTGCAGAATGAATTTCCTCCTGCACTGGTGGCCTCCGGCTTCTTTCTGGCCACAAGGGTACTCTTGTCAAAGCCAAGAGACCTCCGGTAGCCCCTTGTGCTTTGTCAACCTCTGTGTCCCTGGCTGTCCTTCCCTGTCCTGCACCAGCTCCACCACAAGCTATAGGAGGTCTTCCCTGGCACACATGTCCCTCTTCTGCAGGCACACTCTGTGCACATGCCTGGCTGTGCCACAATATACCTTTTAGGAGGGACAGGGCAGGGGGGTGGGGTCCCTGAGCCCCTTCTGCAAGCCAGGCATCTTGGCATACCTGGTCGCCCTTACATAATGGAAAACTAAGGCTCCTGCTTACATAAATGGGAAATTAAGGCCCTGAGATAGTACATCCCACCCTGCTTTGCCCACAAGTCATGGCAGAGCCAGGGCCCGAAGCAAATCTTTGAGCCCAGAGTGTTCCTTCTGAGAGGTGAGGGACTGCCAGAGGCTCACGGTTGAGGCCATGCCAGGGGCACTGGAGTCTGGCTGCCGCAACCGTCAGGCACTTGTCCCTCTTTGGTGCTTTACCCTCGGTGCTTGTCCCTCCTCGCCTGTGTTTTTCCAGAATTTCTCAAACAACACTGGGGTCTGAAGGGGGCTTCCCAGTGACCAGAGCTCTGGGCCCCACCTGGCCTCAGCCTGAGCAACTTTGCTTTTATCAGAGTAAGATTTTGTTGGGAAACCCCGTTGCTTACAAAATAAAAAAAGTTTGGAAATGCAGCTGGACTTTCCACATTCTTTTTTCTTGCTCCTAAATTAGTTTCAGAGAAATATGTACGGCTCGCTGACATCAAGGACGCAAAGAAGAGAGCAGTAAAAGGCAGCTCTGCATTTGGGCCTGGAGATTTGATTGTGCTGTGAAGATGTGAGTGAGTGTGNTTTAGGAGGGACAGGGCAGGGGGGTGGGGTCCCTGAGCCCCTTCTGCAAGCCAGGCATCTTGGCATACCTGGTCGCCCTTACATAATGGAAAACTAAGGCTCCTGCTTACATAAATGGGAAATTAAGGCCCTGAGATAGTACATCCCACCCTGCTTTGCCCACAAGTCATGGCAGAGCCAGGGCCCGAAGCAAATCTTTGAGCCCAGAGTGTTCCTTCTGAGAGGTGAGAGACTGCCAGAGGCTCACGGTTGAGGCCATGCCAGGGGCACTGGAGTCTGGCTGCCGCAACCGTCAGGCACTAGTCCCTCTTTGGTGCTTTACCCTCGGTGCTTGTCCCTCCTCGCCTGTGTTTTTCCAGAATTTCTCAAACAACACTGGGGTCTGAAGGGGGCTTCCCAGTGACCAAAGTTCTGGGCCCCACCTGGCCTCAGCCTGAGCAACTTTGCTTTTATCAGAGTAAGATTTTGTTGGAAAACCCCGTTGCTTACAAAATAAAAAAAGTTTGGAAATGCAGCTGGACTTTCCACATTCTTTTTTCTTGCTCCTAAATTAGTTTCAGAGAAATATGTACGGCTCGCTGACATCAAGGACGCAAAGAAGAGAGCAGTAAAAGGCAGCTCTGCATTTGGGCCTGGAGATTTGATTGTGCTGTGAAGATGTGAGTGAGTGTGTGTGCGTGTGTGCGTGTGTGTGCGTGGTGTCTGTGCATGGGTGTGTGTGTGCGTGCGCATGTCAGGGTGACAGATCTTGCACAAGCATCCTGACTTACCCCTAAGAGGTGACCACAGCTGGCACCCCTGGCCATGTTTATGTTCCCAGATGCTGAAGTACACAAACAATAAATCTGAGCAAGCTGTTTGCCTGCAGAGTTTCTGGCCCACTCTGAAGTCACAGCTGGGGGAAATCCACAGGGATCTAGGCCCAGCTGTGCAGGTACAGCCCTTCTGAGTGCTGGACGATGACACAGCAGGGAATGTCCCAGCTGCCAAGCTATCTGGGAGATTAAAAAATGAGGTTTTAGAAAGAGCCCTGGGTTGGGCATAGGTCTGGTCTGAGAGTCTTGGGGTCCAGACTCTTGGCACACCCTGGGCTTCAGCAGCCTTCCTTGATGTCTCCTGGAGCCCCCATCTCCACGTTCACCCAGCCACAACCATCATGCAGTGAGCTTCATCACACAGTGAACTTCTGAAACCCAAGCCTGATGGTGCACAGCACTGCTTCTGTGCTCCCCAGTGCCAGCAGGAAAAAGACCAAACCCCATGGCATGGCATGCAAGGCCCTTTATGATCTGGGCCCACCTGGCAGGCACTCTCTAAACTCATCCATGACCTTATTCCCAAATTCGTTGATGCACAAATGTCTGAACAACCCAATGACTCCAGAGTCTATCACCCCTCTGTGCCATCCAGGACCTTGCCAGCACCTGTCAGAAAGGGGGTGAGATGAGGGCTTAAGAGCAAATAAATGAGAGGACAAATGAAATATGCAAGAGTGCACTGAACGCTACAAAGAAAAGAACTGGAATCGTAAACGTAAGAGATCATTACCATCAGTGAGAATGTTCTCATGTGCCCCTTTTTTGTCCTTTTTTTGAGGCAACTTTTCTGTCCTCCCAGCATGCTTTTATGGATATAAATAGTTTAACTTTAAGAAAGTCAATCAACTAATTTTAGAAAGTGATGACAATTGTTTTCCCATTGCAGAAAATATTGAAAATATTTTTTTAATAGATTAACCTTATATAGTCCGAGCAACCACATATAACTTGATGATACGTGATGTATTTTTTCCAGTGTGTTTTCCATGTGGGGACATGCGTGTGTGTGTGTGTGTGTGTGTGTGTGTGTTTGTGTCTAAGTGATGTAAGTGGAAACAAATAGCATACTGTTTTATATTCTGCCGTTTGGGGTTAACATTTTATTAGGAAAGCTTTACTGTGTGTTGACAGCTGAGTTCAGGTTCCAGCACCTCCATTTCCTTGAAGTCCTGTGACCTTGGACCATTCATTTCACCTTGCTGAGTCCCCTACTTCTCATCTCTAAAATAACCACAATCTCACTGGGGCAGATGCTGTTATTGTGGACCAATACTAACTTTCTCCTCTTTGCAGACATATTGTTAAACTCTGTTTCTCAGCCTCCTCTGCAGCTGGATGAGGCCACGTGACTATTCTGGCCAATAGGAAGTAGGAGGAAGTGGTGTACTCCACCTGCATGCCTGACCCACACCATCTCCCCCAAATGGTCCTCCGTGCTCTCTTCGTACCCTCCAGGCCCCCCACACTGACTGCATGAACCAAGGCAATCACGAAACGACAAGATGAAAGAGCCACAGGATGGAACAGACCTGGGTCCCAAAGTCAGAGCTTGGAGAAGGACCTAAACAGCCTATGACGTGAAGGAGAAATAAACAGTTGTTGCTTACAGGTGCGAGGACTTCTTTGTTTCTGCAGCCTCGCCTCATCCGACAGGCACTCACCTCATCAGGCGTGCTGTGCTGTTTACCCAAAATCTGTGAAATCAAGTGCCCATAAAAAGCACTTCAAATGTGATCCTTTAAAAATTAAAGAACAATAAAGGAACAAATAAGCCATTTGCCAACTGGGATAATACACACTGTAAGGTTTGTGGGACTTCAGAGAGGAGAGAAATCCCTGCGGACAGCAGTAAGCGGTAGAAGGAGTGGTGCATGGAATCTGCTAGGATGTGTATGGCTTTGGGTCCCAGAGAGGAACTGGAAAAAGATGATTCATTCAACCCATGAGTGTTTGCCGACCACCCACGAGGCAGAAAGAGCAGGAAGGGATGGGCTGTACAATACTAGACGGTGAGAAAGCACCGAGGGGTCCATGCTCGGCTCCCAGGGCCTGCCGCCAGCGTCCGACCCTGCCTCACACAGAGCCTGGGCTCCTTGCACCAGCCTGCCTTCCATCTGCTCAGCTGCTTAGCACAAATCCGGAGAATCCCCTGACATTCCTGCTTGCCCAGCACACACCCAGTCCTTCTCCAAGTCCTGCAATCCCAGTCAGTAAGCACGTCTCAAAACGCAATCAGATCTTCACCTCCATCCCGCCTTCTTCACGCTAGTCCCCCCGGCACACACACACCTGGGCCATCCACACCACTCCGTTCTCCCCGCACAGCCAGAGGGGTCCGGGAAATGCACTCTGATCGCACAACGCTCCCCTCAGTACACACCGAGATGGTTAATTTCATGTGTCAATTTGGCTGGGACATGGCACCCAGATATTTGGTCAAATGTTATTTGGGATGTTTCTGTGAGGGTGTTTTGGGGCGAAATTAACATGTAAGTTGATGGACTTCGACAAAAGCAGATCACCCTCCATGATACCCCCAGGTGGTGGCCTCACCCAAGCAGCTGAAGGCCTTATTAGAACAAAAAGACAGACCTCCCGAGCAAGAGTGAATCCCGTGGCAGACGATCTTTGGCCTTGGACTGAAACATGGGCTTTGTCCTGGGTCTCCGGGCTGCCAGCTTGCCCTGCAGATTTCAGACCTGCTAGTCTCGATAATCACATGAGCCAACTCCTCAAAGTAAGTCTCTTTCTATACATATACATGTACATATCCTACTGGTTTGTTTTTCTGGAGAACACACACACACACACACACAAAATGAACAGTCAGGTGGCTTCCCGTGATCCCTAAGGCAAAGTCCA
>NW_007728757.1:22720-24584 GCF_000696425.1 Galeopterus variegatus | reverse complement strand
CACACTGCTCTCCGTTAGGCTCCGCTTCTCTCAGTTCCTCAAAAATAGGCGGCTTCTTTTATCCACCCGTGAGCCATGATCTCCAAGCCTCAGAACCTTTGCACATGCTGTTCCCACTGCCTGGGAATCTCTCCTGCCTCCTCCCACAATAAACCTTCTTCTGTCAGCAACAGCTTTAAAGCCCAGTTCCCTGTTGCCCCCTCTTCCACCCCCAATGCTTCATTGCACCTATCACGGAAGTGGCTAAACAATCATTCGTGCTATTTCACATTTAATATCTGTCTTCCCTAAAAGTCTATGTTCTCATCAGGAAGCCAACGGAGCCTGCTTTGTTCACGTGAAGTCCCCAGTGCCTGTGATCAGGGCACACAATAGGCCTCCATACAATTTAAAAGACTGAAGAGATGAATATCTATTATGATCCAAATATGTATTTTGAGTTCGGTACAACAATGATATTCTTCATCATCTTTGATCACAGATTGCTTGGCTGGATGACAAGTGCTCACTCAAAAGTTTCTCCATCCTTGCACAATCCATGATCGTAAAGTGATTAATGAAAGCATGCCACCTATGGCAGCAGCTCCACCTGTGACATTTCACCCACATATCCGGCTCCCCCCCGGCTGCCCCTCCCAGCTTTTCCCTTTCCTGCCCGCATTGGCCAGCTGAACATTCCTGATCTCAGTTACTGAAGCTCTCAGGTCTCATCCCAGCTCCCCTCTCTCCTTTCTAACTAGACAGCCTAATGGCAAATTCAGAGTGGAGATCCCAGTCAGCTGCTCATTCTCTGTGTGGCCTGGGCAAGTTACTTAACCTCTCTGTCGATGGCTCCTCCTCTGTAAAGTCACAGGCTGCAGTGCAGGACTACCAGGAGCCCTGGCCCTGCTGGGTGCGATCCACAGTCATCCGTTTCCTTCTGCCTCCCGGCCTGACCGCCCCTTCTCGCAGCCAGGACTTCCTCGTCCTGGGAGCCAAGATCCGCTACTCACTGCTCCAACCCAAGTTACTCTTAAGCCACCAGACCAGGCCACACCAGCCACGCCAGCCTGGGGATGCGATCGGGATCACAATACAAAGCAGGATTTCCCTCCTTCTTTCCTTACCTGCAATTGCAGAAGCAGACTCAGCTCTTCTCAATGGGTCTTTCACACGTACACACACACACTCAACTTTCCTCTCTTTCAGGCAGGGTTTTTTGGTTATAAGCAACAGAAACTAATTCTAAGGGACGGAGGATGAGGAGGGGAAGGAGACACTGGAAAATCTGCCAGAAGCTGAACAGTGAAGTCTTGCAAGGACAAGGAGTGGCCAGGCCAGAGATCCAGGCCAGAGATCCAGGCGCAGGACCTCGTCAGTTGTCCCTTCAGCGCTCCACGAGCAGGACAAATCAGCCACCACTGCTTCCTTACTTTTGTTACCAAATTATATCACACATATAAAAGAGATGATGTTCATAACATACCAGTATAATTTTAAGAATATTCTAAGAAACTGGCTCCCATGTGCCCACCAGCCAGGTTAAGAAACAAAACATCACCAACAGGCTTGAAGCCCCCAGGTGCCCTTCTAGGCCACGGAGCCCTGACCACCGTCTATCCTCACGTCTGTGCACTCACAGGTCAAGTTCCTCTTCCAGGATCTGGATTGTTCCAACTCAGTCTCATGCTCACCACTTGGTTTAGAGTCTCAGTGCAACTGCATGCAATGGGGACTGAGAGAGCCACCCAAAGGCAATTTTAGGGGCCACCATTGGATGTGTGCCGAAGTGCTGGGCAGGCCCAGCAAGTGTCCCCTGGTGGGCTGCCCCTTGGAAGGCATGTCCCAAAAAAGGCTGCCTTCCCTGTGGTTTTGAGAAGGAGTG
>NW_007728757.1:21073-22001 GCF_000696425.1 Galeopterus variegatus | reverse complement strand
CTGCCCCTTGGAAGGCATGTCCCAAAAAAGGCTGCCTTCCCTGTGGTTTTGAGAAGGAGTGTTTGGTTTTGACTCACTTTTCCTTATACCTCCTCTTTGACTTAGACATGCATCCACAGGGCTGAGCCAGAGCAATATTTGAGTGACAGACAGCAGGCTGTGCTCGGAATCGCTCCTCTCCCTATCTTGGCCATTTTTGCCCTGAACCCAGCAAGGATGTGTTCTTCCCACGGAGTGAGTTATTTCCCAGAAACTCCTGGGCCCTTCATACAAAAAGACCACTAGTGGCACTGACCTACTGCTTGAATCCTGGGGCATGGCCAGCACCCCCAGCTCAATAAACAAGGCAGGGATGACATCAAAGCCAAAGCAATAGCTTCTCCTGCTGTCCAGTGTGACTGAAATTGCTAGTGTCTGCCAACATCTATTCCCCTGATACAACAGACGTGTAACTGAGCATGGGCCACCCAGTAGGACTACATTCCCCAGGCTGTCGCAGATGTGATGTTAGCCATTCAGGGATCTAGAATTTATGCCTCAGGGGTGTTTTCTCTATATCACATTCTTTCCTTCTCCCATAAGCTGCAACCCAAACACATCAGTGACCCAACTCCAACCACGCAAATGACAAAAATGACCGTGGGAATATGGAGTTAATAAATGGCAGAAACCTGGGTCCCTGCATGACTATGTGGAGAACAGCCACCCTGACAGCCCAGACGGCTCACTTCAGGACTGTCGCCTGAGAGCAAGAGAGACAGATGTCCATGCACCTGACACCACGCTGCTGCAGCAACTCAGTCCCCACTCAAACTATCACCCCTACCAGTCGGAAAGGCCTTTATCTCAGTACCCAGAGGAGAAACCTCCCACAGTGTGGGGCTGAGAATAACCTACTAGTCACCAGATCTCAACCCAACTTCTTGCC
>NW_007728757.1:18598-20870 GCF_000696425.1 Galeopterus variegatus | reverse complement strand
TCCCACAGTGTGGGGCTGAGAATAACCTACTAGTCACCAGATCTCAACCCAACTTCTTGCCATTTACTATAGGACTGTGGACTTTAGTTTAAAACATTGTCCCCTCAGGAAGCTGACCCATGAAATACCTATGAATCCCGAATGGAGTAACACTTTATTATTTTGTTAGCCAAAATTAGTGGATCTGAGGAAATGATACACAGGACTGATGGTGGGGGGGGGTTGTTTGTTTGTTTTGTTTTGTTTTTTGGTGAGTGGTGGGTTAGGAAAAGACAGTCTCTGAGGCTAAATTATATTCTGATGAGGGTTCAGAAGGGTGGGCCTTGGTACTGCTTCAGGGGATACCAGAGATTAATTTGTAAGAACTGCGAGGGGAAATGGAAGCAGAGGTGAAGGACACAGACAGAGATGGTAAGAAGCCCAGACAGAGAACCAGGCGTGAAATCAGCTTGGAAGGGAGGCCTCAGATTCAGAGGAGAACTCTCACCAACAAAGACAGAGAGAGAGACAGAGAAACAGGGACATAAACAGAGAGGGAGAGAGACAGAGACAGAGACAGAGAGATAAAGAGAGACAGAGACTGAGAGAGAATAAAGAGGCTGGCGCTAAGATCACATTTCACCACATCAAAGCCTTGGATTTCCATCTGCTCCCTGGTGTTTGAGTTCTATCATCACCAAGATGAAAACCATCTGGCCGTCCACATGCGACCCTCCAACACCAGGATTTTTCCAGCTCCCGGTCACGTGGAGAACCTCATGCCTGAGTCAGAGGTGAGATGTCAGCAGGACGTCCATCCTCTCACCCCCAGCCTCTCCTTTCTGATGGAGAAGCTGGGCTCAGAGCCCATGAGCCCTGGCCTTTGCCCAAAAGATAACCTTTGCCACCTGGGCAGCACGTGAATTTGACAAAATGCTCCCATGGCAAAATCTCTTTGATCTTCACAACCCAATAATATGGCCTGGGTGAAATGGGGAAACTGAGGCTCAGAGCAGGATATGAAGTACTTAATGTGACACGGCCAAGAAAGGACAGACACCCAACTTCCATTCCAGGACCCTGTTCCCGGTGAGATGCTGGCCCCCACGTGGCATCCCCATCATCTAGCTGCAGAGAGGATGGTGATCAGCAGACCGAATCACTGACAGCCAGCCAGTCTCGCACTGCCAGCCTGGGGACAGCAGGCCCATGCCTGGCCAGCTTAGAGGCCAGGACAGGAGGGGCCAGGCCTCCTGGGACCAGCCTGGCCAAGCGTGGGGGAGGTTTGGGTGGCCCTTCTCCTCCCTGGCTCCCTGCCCTCTGATCCCCACCTGAGTTTCCTGCCTTTACCAGCTTCCAGAGCTGCCTGCACTCCTCAGCTTGTGGCCCCCTCCTCATCTTCAAAGGCAGCAGCAGCAGCCGGTCAAGTCTCTCTTACACTGCGTCACTCTGACGCTGACCCTTATGTGTCCCTCCTCCACATGTAAGGACCCTCTGGATTACATCGGGTCTAGATAACCCAGGATTGTCTCTTTATCTTCAGGTTGCCTGATTAGCAAACTTAATTCCATCTGCAACCTTAATTCCCCCTTGCCATGTAATGTGACATGGGGCGTAGACATCTCTGGGGGAACCACTATTCTGCTGACCACAGTCGCCCTTTGAGAAGATGGGTCTAGTTGTTGGAGCACCAATAGGCCTGGCCCACCTCACACCCCACAACAGGCAAAGGCAAAGGCCCTCCCTCTCTCTCTTGTAGAATCAGAAAAGGGTAGGAGAGGACTGGTCGGATGGCTTCCTAACATCGGATTTGCTGTGAGGTAAAAATGGGTTTCCTGAGCCTTAGGAGGGTGTCTGACCCACAGGTTCATGGACAGAATGGCCCTGGGCCCATGGGGTACCTGAGAGGGGATAGGGACCACCTGCCCCACTGGGATGCCAGCTTGGGAACTTGGACTTGAATTTCAGAGAAACCAGCCACTGGCTGTAAGCAGAAGCAGAAGCTGAAAAACCCATGGAGAGGAGGGACGCACAGAGGCCACAGGACAGGAGAGCCAGGAGAGAGCAGAAGCTGAAAGAGACACAGACCAGGACATGGGCCAGGAGGCTCTCTCCATCTCTCTGGAACAAGAGGAGCTGAGGCAGAGAGCAGCCAAGCCTGGGATCGGCACAGTCCCCGGGGAGCATCCAGGACAGCTCAGGAACGTGGCACATCTCAGCCTTGCCAGCTTGCAGCCGCAGCTACACTGTGACCTGCTCAGTGCTGACCGTCCCTGGCCTCCCGGAGCACCAC
>NW_007728757.1:16033-17632 GCF_000696425.1 Galeopterus variegatus | reverse complement strand
ATATGTTGAAGTTCAGGACAGAACAGCACAGTGGTTACTAGAGGCGGGGAAGGAGGAGTGGAAGCGGGATACTGAGAAATGGGTTAAAGGACACAAAACAGCTAATTAGGAAAAATACAGTCTAGCCAGGCACCTACAATTAACATGAATTTGTTGCATGTTATCAAATGACTAGAAGAGAGGAGATCAGATGTCCTCAACACAAAGAAATGATTAGTTTTGTAGTGATGAATATGCTAATTACCCTGATTTGATCATCACACATTGCACACAGGTACTGAGATTCAACTCTGTACCTCACAGATATGTACAATCACTTACGTTTCAATAAATTTTTTTTTAAAAGTTCATGGAAAGATTCATATTACCTTAAGTTCTATTTTTCCACAAACTTTATGAAATACCCTCACGTCTGTGTTGGTCTACGTGATGTATGTTTGTGTGTGTATGTTGTGTGTGGTGTGTGTGTGTGTATGTTGTGTGTGGTGTGTATGTTTGTGTGGTGCATGTCTTGGTGCATGTGTGTTAGTGTGTGTGATGTGTGTTTTGTGTTTGCTTGTACGCTGTGTGTACTATATATCTTGGGGCTTTGGTTGTGTGAAGTGTATTTTTGTATGTTTTATGTTGTGTTTGGCTGTATGTTGGGGGATGTGTATGTCTGTGTGGTGTATGTGTTGGTGTATGCGCATTAGTGTGTGTGATGTGTGTTTGTGTGTGTTTTTGTATGTTGCATGCGGGTGTATGTGTTTTGTGTATGTTGTATGGTGTATGTCTTGGTGTATCTATGTTAATGTGTGTGATGTGTGTTTGCGTGTGTGTTTGTATGATGTGTATTTGTGTGTGCTTGTACGTTGTGTGTGGTGTGTATGTTTGGGTGGTATATGTCTTGGCATATCTGTGTTGGTATGTATGGTGCATATTTGTGTGTGTGTGTGATGTGCTTGTGTGTGTGATATGTATGTTGAGGTGTGTGTGCTTGTGTGTGTGTGTGCGTGCATGTGTTCAGGTGTGCATGTGCTGAGGGTTACTTTAGGCCAGCTTCTCTTGGAGAGGTGACAATTCAGTTGGAATGGCCATAGGAGCTGGCTATGAAGATGAGACCATCAGGGTGACCATCTGAACTGGTGACCCCGAGGCGTGGGAGGCTCCCAGCTCTGGCGTGTGGTGCCCACCAGCCCCTCCTGTTACATGGGGTCATGCCTGGTGAAAGGACATGAGGGGTGCTCTCTCTCCCAGGGTACACGGAGGGCAGCATGCCAACCCAGGAACAAGGCTCCCTTCTCTTCTGAGCGGCACAGGCAGGACACCGGCTGTGCTGCCCAAGCTTCCCATACAGCCCCGGAGGAAGCCCATGCCCCAATGGGGCCTGTCACCATCCCAGTCATTGCTCTGAACTGCCTCTTGCAGGGACCTGTCCAGCCTGCCACAGCTCCCAGGCCTCTGCTTGCTTTCTTAGAGAGCTCGAGTCCCTAGAGACCTTCCTTGCATTCTGCCTGAGGCCACTTGCCCGCATGAGGCTCACTGATTCTTCTCACTGTGGAGCACTGGAGGCCAGACTTTTCTGGCATAGCCAGATTCCAAAAACAAAGACAAAAGTCC
>NW_007728757.1:4700-15571 GCF_000696425.1 Galeopterus variegatus | reverse complement strand
ATACCTGCTGGTCTGTGAGTTGCATTCCATCTATCAGAGTGTAAAACAAAGCCTGATCCAGCCGACAGGGTAATAATGACTCACGTGGTCATTGCTCACTCAGCCACCCGTTCTCGAGTGCCCACAGCACTGGAGATGCTGACATGGACAAGATGAGGTTGCCGCCTCCAGGAGTCCATGGGAGAAACGAACGCGTGCAGGCAGATAATCAGCCAGCACCTGCTCAGCTCCAGGTCCCCAGAAAGGCTCAGGGTGAGTAGAGATAGGTATGCATGGCCCGGCAGCAGGACCCCACAGGCTGGGTGTATGGGGAAAGTTCTCTGGGGGCTTCAATGGCTCACCTGAAGACTGAAGGATGAATGGGTGTCACCAGAGGAAGGAAAGAGTGAGTGCTGGAGGGAGTTCCAGGCCCAGCAGAGTAAATATTCAGCCAGTGTGCACTGGATGTTAAAATACTAGCATCCTTCCATACGGGTTAATAAATAGACACTTTCCAACATGCTCATTCTCCAACACTCTGGTCACTCCAGCCCCCGCTCCTGGAGCCCTACAACTTCCCTCTAATGGGTTGAATTATACCCCCCAAAAAGATGTCAAAGTCCTAACCCCCAGTACCTGTGAATGTGACCTTATTTGGAAATAAGCTCTTTGCACACCATCAAGTTAAGATGAGGTCATTAGGGTGGGCCCTAATCCAATACTACTTTGTCCGTACGAAAGGGAGACATGGACACAGACACGCACACAGGAAAAATGTCATATGCAGATTGCACTTTGGCTGCCACAAGCCAGGGATTGACCAGGAGCTCGGAGAGAGGCCTGCAACAGATCTTCCCCAGCACCTGCAGAGGGAGCACGGCCCTGCCAACACCTTGATCTCAGGTTTCCAGCCTCCAGAACTGCAAGAGAATACATTTCTGTAGTTTAAACTGCTCAGTTCATAGCACTTTGGTACGGCAGGCCTAGGAAACTGATACAGTCCCCAGGAGCTAAATGTAAAAGGGGAATCTCCTGGCAGACCTAGAGGTCTCCAGGATGCTCTTCTATCATGTTGCCGTTGGAAAATACTTAAACATTTCCCTCGGAGAAAGCAAATGTAAAAACCCTGGTCCATGATCCTTCTGAAACTGAAAGAAAGCTCAAGTGGTAAGTAGAGAGAAGAGAAGGTTGGTCGAGATGCAGTAAGAGGAGACGACAGGGGCCAAGGAACACAAGGGCTTGGACTTTATTCTAAGAATAAGCAGCACTGTAGGGTTTTCAGTGACTTGTGCTGATTTATGTTTTCAGAGGGGTCCTTGGGTGGTTGGGTGGGGAAGGGGCAGATGTGGCCATGGGGACATCTCCTAGGAAGCAGGTGCATCATCCGGGCCGGAGGTGACGGTACCAAGCTCTGGGGTGGAGGGAACAACAGGGGAGTCTTCACCCAGGGGCTTGTTTTCTCTGTGAAGTAGCAGGAAAGTTCATTTGCTTGGGACGATGGGGAAAAGGAAGGGTTGAAAATTTGAAGGAAGGCAGAAGGACAAGAAGATGGGAAACCCTGGGAGGCATCTGGGCAGCGAGTGGGGCCCTGCTGAGGATGACAATTCTGAGCTGACAATGGCGGCAGGACATGGGGCTGCATGAGGCCCATCGGCAGTGCCCGGCAGATGTCAAAGTGTGAGGTGATGATGGCTAGGCTGGCAGAGAAGAGAGACAGTAGCGAGGGATCCCGGGGACACAGAGGGGCCGGCGGGCAACGACCCGGGACAGGGTGAAGACAAAGGCAGTGGGAAGTAGGGAGGTGATACTCAGAAAACAAAATACTCATTCTGGCTAAAAATGTCAGTCTTGCCACACGTGGGTCTCCTTCCTCTTCTGAAAACCCTTTAAAAATGTTAGTAAAGGGCCAAGCCCGTGGCGCACTCGGGAGAGCGCGGCACTGGGAGCGCAGCGACGCTCCCGCCGCGGGCTCGGATCCTATATAGGAATGGCCAGAGCACTCACTGGCTGAGTGCAGTGCGGGTGACACCACACCAAGGGTAGCGATCCCCTTACCGGTCACGTAAAAAGACCAAAAAAAAAAAAAAAGTGACATATTTATTCTGGAATTTGTTGATCCCACACCAAGGGTTGAGATCCCCTTACCGGTCACGAAAAAGACAAAAAAAAAATGTTAGTAAATGTATTACCCTCCCCCATAAAAAGGTGTTACTCTACGAGAACACAGCAAAAAGAAGAGTTTGCAGTAGCAGCTGACAGAGTCAAGAACTTTTTAGACGGTTGAAAGCAAAAGAGGAATGGAGCAGAGTGGAGACCGTTTCCCCCTAGGGGCACGAGGAAGGGACACCATAAAAAATAAGCCACTACGGGCCGGCCCGTGGCTCACTTGGGAGAGTGTGGTGCTGATCACACCAAGGCCGCGGGTTCGGATCCCTATATAGGGATGGCCGGCCCATGGCTCACTTGGAGAGTGTGGTGCTGACACCACCAAGTCAAGGGTTAAGATCCCCTTACCTGTCATCTTTTTTAAAAAAACAAGCCACTTGACCACAGAAGTCATCAGCGGAGGGAGCTCAGTGTTTTGAAGCACCAGGTGCCATGAAAGAAGGATGTTGGATTTGGGATCAAAAAATAAAAGGAAGTTGGATGAAAATTTGCACAAAATGGTTGGGTCCTGGGTTCCCTCCCTGACACCAGCAGTAGCTCCCGACCTCACTCGCACCACCTCCAGCCCCAAGACGTAAGGCTTATTCTCTGGGCAATTACATGAGTGAGGGTAGAGGTGAGGCAGGAAGCTGAACAGCACAAAGGCCAGTGACAATCTGTGCTCTGAGCTCTGGGCACCCCAGACCCTTTCTGGGTCCTGTTCTCAGAAGGCCAGCAGCCAGGTGTGTGCCTCTCCAGGCAGGGAATCGCAGGGCCCCAGAGGAAACACGTGCAGTGTTTGGAGATTCTCTCCCGGCATTCCTGGCTTGCTGCTGGTTGCTCCTCCATGAAGCGTGCTTGGCCCTGAGGCCAGCCCAGGTGTGCAGAGCTGAGGGCCAGCTCACTGTGCAGTATAAACAGGCAGCCAGGGGCACTGGCCATGTGAGGAAATCCCCACCAAAGCAAGCAAAGAGGGAAAGAGACCAAGAGTAAGCAGTGCATAAAATAGGAAAAAAATTAATTATAATTAATAACCTCACAAGGATAAAATATTGCACCCATTAAACAAGAACAAGGCACTTATAAAAATGAACAAGAATTAGTAGAGTCTTATGTATTAAAAATGTCATAACTAAGACTGGAAGGAAAATCTCTGCAAAGCATATATCTAGCTGATGTAGGACTTGGATCTTTATATGAGGAACTCTCCAAAGTCAGCCACATGGAAATAAGCTGCCCGATTAAAAAAGAGAGCAAAGGATTTGAACAGACACTTCACCAGAAAAGGTAGATGATGGCAAATAAGGAGATGGAAAGAGGCTGAGCATCATTAGCCATCAGAGAAATGCAAATTTACAACACAACGGGATACTCCACAGCTATTAGAGTAGCTAAAATTAAAAAGACCGACCTCACCCAGTGCTGGTAAAACTGTGAACAGCTGAAACTCTCATAACTGCTGGTGGGAATAGAAAATGGTACAGATAGTTTGGAAAACAGTCTGGCAGTTTCTTAAAAAGTGAAACATTCACCTGCCATATGATCCAGCCATTCCACTCCTAGATATTTACCCAAGGTTTTCCCCTGGAAATATAGATTCATACAAAGACTTGCACATGCATGGTCACAGCAGCTATATTTGCAATAACCCCAAAGCCAGAAACGATTCAGATGCTCATCAGCAAATAAACTGTGTCCTACCCACCTAGTCAACAATAAAAGGTGATGAGCAATGGATATGCACAATGTGGGTGAATTATTTTATTTTATTTTATTTTATTTTGAATTTTTATTTTGTCGATATACAATGTGGTTGATTATTATGGCCCATCACCAAAACCTCCCTCCCTCCTCCCTGGTGAATTTTGAAATAATTATGTTGAGTTAAAGAAATCAGACAAAAAAGAGTACATACTGTAGAATTCCATTTTTATAAAACTATAAATAATTAAAATGAATCTACATGACAAAGTGAAGAGAGCAGAGCGGGAGGAAGGGATTCCCAGGGGCACGATGGGATGGTGGATGTGCTTGTTGTTTCGATTACGGTGATGGTTTCAAGAGCATATATGTATGTACAAATTTATCAGAATGTGCACTGTAGAGATGTGCAGCTTAGCCTATGTCCATACACTTCAATAAAGCTATTTAAAAATATAACTGAAATAAAATTTAGATTTTCAAAAGAAGGGTTGGAAGAGAATATCAAGGAAAGTTCCAAGAAGAAGAAGGAAAAAGGAGAAGGGGAGGAGGGAGGGAGAGGAGGAAAAGAAAAAAAGAAAAAAGAGGAGGAAAAAGAAAAGGAGTAAAAAAATTCTGAGAGTTAGAGACTCGATCCAGCTGGTCAGTCACTACATGAGAAATAGAAGTTCCCGGATAAGAAAACAGAAGCAAACCGAAAGAAATCATAAACGTGAACGTATTTGGAAAAAGGGTCTTTGCAGGTGTGATTAAGAATTTTGAGATGAGGAGGTTTCTCTGGATTATCAGAGTGGGACCTAAATGCCACCGCCAGTGTCCTCAGGAGAGGGAGGCAGAGTGAGATTGGGCACAGAGGAGGAGAAAGCCGTGAGAAGAGGGAGAGGTGGCAGCGACATGGCCGTAAGCCAGGGCGCACCGGGCAATGTAGGGCCACCAGAAGCCAGAAGAGGGAGCGTGGCCCCTCTGACACCCTGACTTCAGACTTCCAACCTCCAGAACTGTGAGAGAACACATTTCTGTTGTTTCAAACCACCAAGGTCATGGTAATTTGTTACAGCAGCTCTAGGAAACCGACACAGAAACCTAATCATGGTGCAGCACTGGGCTCCCAGGAACGACATCACCATATTGCATCCCATGTTACATAGTCATAGCAACGTAAAAACTGATGATTGATGCACCCTCTTTTTCTTATGGAATCATATTGGGAGGATGGGAGAGAGGAAGCAAGAGAGATATTTATCTGTAAATCCGCAGGGGAGGTGATGGACGGTGCGGTGTCGATGAATGAACGTGCAGCAGCAGAAGCGTTTTATGTGGCGACAGCTGAGAGCGGCAGCAGCTGCCGTGGAAGCAGGGCCAGTGAGGGATGAGTTGAACATGGGAGTCCTATGAAGGGTGGCGCAGGGGACACTTCTGTTTTTATTTTGAACCTGTGATCATCATTCAACTTTTTAACTACATAAATGTGTGTAAGATTTTGATAAAGATAAAAATTCATTTAGAGAAAGGAAACCCCTTGTCTTGTGATGAGTCTAAGTCCGATGGTGACAAGTCCGGGGTGTGTCGTGGGAAGGGACAGCTGCAGTGAGATGGCGGGTAGGTGGCAGGAGCGCCCCTCTTGGGGAGGTCTGTGTTTCGGCTGCGCAGGAAGAGCAGAGGAGACGTGGGGAAAGGGAGGGTGGCTCTAGGTTGGGGGAGGGAGCTTGCAGCCTGGAGGGGCTGCCATGGTGGTCTGTGGCCATGTGATGGGATGGGGGCCTGCTGTGTCGAGGGTCACTGGGCCTCACCGAATGCAACTGGTAAGGGGGAGGCACAGGCACCTCTCGGCAATGCTGTGGGTGAGCAGCTCAGAGAGCCAGGTCTGGGGTGGTCACTGCAGCAGGTGGTGGCAGGAGGGTGAGCAGAGGTGTGTTGACCAACCCCTGTGGCTGGGCAGAGACCCTACCCAGGTCAGCTCTGAGACTGTGTCCATGGAGAGACTGACACAGGGCTGAGACAGTTCAGAGGACAGAAAGATTCCTTCCAATGGAGGGATGCCTGGAGGAGGTGGCATTGGTGTCTCAGTGACTTACTAGGAGGTGAGACTTGTAGCATGCACAGATTGGGGGCTGTTCAGAGTGGATGTGACGCTAGTGCAGAGGCCTCACATGCACAGGCTCAGAGCACAGCAATGCAAGGTAAATTCGGCCCAAGCAGGGACGTCATGAACACGTTTATTCTTGTTCGTTTCTGAACACCCTTCTGAGTGTGGGATGTTCCCCATCCAGTGAGTCTCGGAGAATGGCAAATGCTTTCCCAGGTTCTCTTGCACCTGGGGTGCAGACAGGTGACCAGGATGTTCCCATTCAGGCCTTTGAACCAGAAGCTGGTGATGCGGAGAGGTGAGCACCCTGGGAACCCATCCCAGGAAGGTGGCAGTAGCTACACCCGGCTCCCAGATACATCAGGCAGCATGGTATCCAATGCCATCAGCCGTCACGAGGTCTGCACCCATAGAGGCAGCAGCAGTATCCACACGGGAGCAGCTCCAAGGTGGCCTTGGGGCACCATTCCTGGCTGTGTAGCCTCCAGGCCACCCTCCAGGGCACCCCCAGCCCCTCCCCAGATTGCGCCTCCGGACAGCTGCTGCTGATGCCCAGACCTGCCCTGGTTCCCAGTGTCTGCCTCTGAGCACTCGGTGTGCACGGGCGAGGAGAGAGGAATTTGTGATCGGTCAGCACCTGTTCCTTACACATGTCGTTATGCCAGGCACCATGTCGACCTCAAACGCTTGACCTGATTCACTTTTGTTTCCATTAGATTGCTCACAACGTCCCCAAATAAACCTGGAATCAAAAAAGTGACCCTTGGGGAAGGAAAGGGTCACCTTCTCACTTTCTGAATCATTCTGGTCTGGGAAGAGAGCCTAACTCCTTGCCCGGAAGGGAGTCCAGACACCACCCACACGGTGTCTGCTGGGAGGGGGGGGGCCCTGGCTAGTGCTGGATCCTGCTCTCACCTCAACACCCTCGGGTGCATGACTGGGCCATTTTGAGGAAAGTGATGTCTATTTATGGGGCAAGAACAACGCAATGTATTGCTCAGTGTCACCCTGATGTTGAGGGTGGTTGCTCCCTCTGCCCCAGACAACCCCTCCCCAGCACCTCCCAGGATGGCTGCTTCCACAACTCACCAAGAAACACAGGGACCCACTGGTGGGGGGGAGATGGGAAGGGAAAAAGCCCAGCCACAAGGACCAAGGACGGGCTGGGTGACCTGAGAACATCCTCCCTGAACTCCAAACTCCCCTGTAGGCACCAAGGGGACACCCAGCTCTGAGCTCCCCTCCCCCACCCCATCCTCTCTCATGGACCCTCCCAGGTGCCAGACCTTCCACTGTGCTCACTAGAGGGCCCAGTGCAAGGGACAATGCCTTTTGCCACCATCTCCTGCCTCCCCCAAGTGGCCTTTCTCAGAGGGAGCCACCTGGCTCTGGGGGCTGGGTGCACTGTGCTACCTCCGGCTCCCTCTCCCCTGGACTGGTCACCCCCTTCTGTAGGACCGCACCTCGCAGGGTGGTGAGGAGGAGGTCAAGGATGTGACCATCCTCTCCCACCTCTGAGGCGTGTGATGGGGTGGGAGGGGTGACCAGCTTCCCGCTCAGTGAGCCCTGGGCTGGCACACAGGAACAGAGGTGGCCTTGGTGGGTGTTTGACAGACAGGTGGATGGAAAGATGAGGGAGAATTCTGGGGAGGCCCCAAGGTGTACTGGAGAGGGGACAGACGGGGGGTCAGACAGAAACTGGGTTTACAGCCATCTGCAGCCCTACTTTCTCTGCTCAATGAGCGTGATTTGTGGGCACCTCGTGTGTGATGCAGAATAACACACAGGGGTAGAGGCACCTCCTAGCAGGATGGCAGGGAAGGCTCTCTGAGGAGGAGCCACCGAGTCTGTGACCTGGGCAAGAGAGCAGTCAGCCATGGGAGACCGGGAGAGAGCACACTCCCAGCAGAGGGAGCCAGCAGTGCCAACGTCCTGCAGCAGGACAGCACTGGGCGGGTCAGAAGCCTGGAGAGCCTGGCGGGGGACTAAGAGGTGGTCAGAGGGTGCCGGACACCAGAGTCCAGGCCAGGCAGCGCTAGCAGGATGAAGGGGGTGGGGGTTCGGGTATTACTTTAGGTACACTGGAAGCCACGGGAGGCTGATTTGCCTTTTTAAAAATCCCTCTGGATGGAAACCAGAGCAGTGGTTGCCAGAGAGAGAGTCGGGCACTGGGGAGGGTTGACTACAGAGGGGCCATGCCAGGCCATGTCTAGGGAGGTTGAACTGTTGTGTTTGGCACCAGGATGGTGGATCTGTGATTCTGCCTTTGTCAAAACCCACAGAACTGGACACCACAAAGAGTGAACTGTATATATGCAAAACTTTATTATTTTTTTTACATTTTCTTTCAGTTAAAAAAGATCCCTCCAGCAGCTGTATGGAGGGTGTGGAGGAAGGATGGGAGGCAGGAGGGAAGTTGGGAAACTAGCTGGGGGTCACTGAAGAGACCCCTGTGAGCGTGGCTGAGTCTGGGCTGGTGGTGGCTGTGGGGATGGGGACATGAGCTCAGGTTGATGACCACCACGAGCCTCAGTTTCTTCATCGGGGACATGGTGCAATAATTCCCCCCATGGGCTGTCCATGTGGGTCGAAATGACACCTGTGACCTGTCTGGCAGGGCCTGGCTAGAGCAGGTGCTCAGCTCTTAGGAACTGGGATGACAGCTTTGCCAGACGGTGGCTGTGGCTGGTCTCGGGGTGCCTTGAGGTGAGCTATCTGGCCAGGGAGCAGGGAGGGGCTGGGAGCTGCCAGGGGCTGCACTCAAAAAACATAGCTCCGGTGGACCAAAGGGGAATCACTGAACGGTGAAGGGCACCCGGCTGGAGAGCCCTGGATCGAGTGACGCCACCGCAAGCAGAGGAATGTGGCCAGAATGTTGTGTACTTCGAGCATTTCTCTCTCCCAGGGTGGCCAGAGCATTTTTGTTGGGGCTAAATCAGGACCTGACTGAAGCACCACCCTGGGCAGAAAAGAGTGGCAGGCGGGCAGCTCTGCAGGAGAGTCCAGCCTGCCTGCCCCGGGAAGGTGCAGACTCAGGATGCAGCCAGAGCACTGGGTCAGGGGGCTGGATTCCTGCACCAACTCAGCCACTCATTAGCTGGGCCATCTCGGGCTGGTTGCTCAACCTCTCTGCCTCCTCACAAGGTCAAATGAGTCATGCATGGGAACACATTATGTTGGTAAAAGATCCTGCCAACATAAGGGGATGGTGAAGAAAGATCGGTACCTAGACTGCACGGAAACTCAAATGTCCCCTCAGGTCAGAGAGTCTTTCCAGAATCAGTGGGCTAAGTGTTTGAACTTGTGAATGGAGGACAAAGGAGAAGTGGGGACATCACTGGTGGGAATTGAAATGATGCAGCCACTGTGGAAAACTGTCTGGCCATTCCTCCAAAAGTTCAGCATAGAGCGACCAGACGACCCATATTCCACCGGTTATATTCTCCAAGAGTTGAAACCAGAGACTCAGATGCTTTTGCACAAATGTTCAAACCAGCATTGTTCACCTTAGTCAAACGGTGGAAATAGCCTGAGCATCCATCTGGTGAAGGGATAAACGAAACATGGTACATCCACGCAGCAGAGTGTTATCCAGCCATGAAAAGGAGTGAAGCACTGACACGTGTGACAACACGGATGAGTCTCAAAAGCATATTGCGAAGTGAAAGAAGTCAGACGCAAAAGCTCACATATTGTGTGATTTTATTTATATGAAATATCCAGAATAGGCAAATCCACAGACAGAAAGCAGATTGGTGGTGACCAGGGCTGGAGGGCAGGGGAGTGGGGACGGGGTCTCTTTTAGAGGTGGTGAAATGTTTTGGAACTAGATAGAGGTGGTGGTTGCACAGCTCTGTGAACGTACTAAACACCTCTAAAATGCATACTTAAAAATGAGTGATTAATGCTATGTGAATTTCACCCAGATTTTTTTTTTTAAGAAGGAGGGAAAGGAGGAGTGCTTGTGGGCGACTGCCAGGAAGAGAGCAATAACCCAGCGAGGGGTGAGTGGTGCACCGATTGCCACTTGCCGTCCGGCAGCCCTGTGATGGACTCACTAATATTTCCATGTTAGCCGTGAGGAACCTGGAGCTCCTGCCAGGTGGGTGCAGGCTGTGGATGCAACGCTGGGCTTGACGGTGTCTGTGCCTCTGTTGTCTAGTCCTTGCCATGTGCCTGTCACTCTGCTGGTTGCCTTATGTCAATTATCTTAATTGGTTTTCACAACCTGCAAGACAGGTGTTATCTCCATGGTACAAAAGGTATTGATGGACAAGGAGGTTAGAGTCATATGCATGGAGCCACCATGGTGACACCCCAATGACAAATGACCAGAGAGCAGGAAGACCCTGGCCCAAGGCCTTGAAGGAAGGCAAGTCATGAGGACTTGGCAGGGCACAGGCAGACCATGCAGTAGTCGGTTCAGAGAGAACGGGGGCTTCTGGAGCAGGTGCATCATGCTGGGCTGGAGGGCGAGAGGGCTGGATCTGCAGAGCTGCGGGGCCAGGAGCCCAGGTGAGGGCACAGCACATGCAGAGCACAGTGTGAGCCAAGAGCCGGGGTCCAGTGGGCTGGAGGCCTGGACAGGTGAAGGGACCAATTGGTAGACAGAAAGGACAGGTGGACACGACCAGATCATGGAGGGCTCCTGCCAGGTGTAGAGCCCTCCCCACTGTGTCTCCCTGGAGGCACAGGCCCATCGTGCCACCTCTGGGGGCCAAGAGGATGGAACTCGAATTTGGGATAGGAAGGGCAGATGGGGGTTGGGCAGGGCAAGTCTAGTCCTTCCAGCTCCCCACGTCATATCTCCAGACAGTTCAGCCAGTCACCTCAACCTCCCCCCAACCCACCTCGAGTCCTTTGAGAAGCCCACGGCAGATCCTGTCCAAGCCCAACTCCATCCCTCATTTGAGTAAGTCCCCTCTCAGAGCCTCCATTTCCTGATGAAGAGGAGGAGGAG
>NW_007728757.1:0-3349 GCF_000696425.1 Galeopterus variegatus | reverse complement strand
AACCTTTACAGAGGACTTTGCATATTTCCTTACACTAAGGCCTCTCTAAGTACAGCACATGCCAGCTTTCAGGAGGAAAAGCACCAGAGCAGATGAAATGTACACGCCTCAACTTTTTAAGTGTTGCAATGGGACTCTCTGCCAAGCCCTGGGTGAGGAGCCAGGCATTCCCTCTCCCCCTCTCGTCTTTGATACCCCATGAGGTGGGGCTTAGGGCTCAATTTTCCAGGGGACTCCCTCCAGGTCACTGCTGGTGGTGGTGGTGGTCCCCAGCTCAGAGAGGCTCCGAGTGCTCTGTCAGGAGGCTCTGCTTCCATTCACACCAGGACTTGCTGCAGACACAGAAGGAAGGCACCGGTCTCCTAACAAACCTGGACGGCCAGGGACCTGCCTCGTCCTGCTCGCTTGATTACTTCCCTGCACCAGCCACCACTCCCACCGATGGCATAGGAGAGAGGAAGACAGGCCACCCAGAGTTCCTCTTTCTCTCAGGCCTCCCTCCCTGACTCCCCAGGGAGAGGAAGGTAAAGAGTGTTATAGAATGTGCATGTGTCAGGAAGGGAAAGAAAAAAAACCGGTTTGTTTCTGCAGTGCCTCCACCGTCTTGGGAAAAATGAAAAACACACACACGTACAAGCTATGAAATACGAATTGCTTAATTTCACATACAAGTTAAATGCACTTATATTTGCGTTTAAAACTGACATTGAGCAATATAAAAATGAATGGCAAAATGCATGCTAATAATTTAAATTTTTATTTTTTTTTTGATGAAATACGAATTGCTTAATTTCACATACAAGTTAAATGCACTTATATTTGCGTTTAAAACCGACATTGAGCAATATAAAAATGAATGGCAAAATGCATGCTAATAATTTAAATTTTTATTTTTTTTTACTTAGAACAACATTAAATAGCAAATTAAAAACAAAACAAAACAAAACAAAAACAAACACCACAACAAGTCAAAAGAGAGAGACCACAGAAGAAAGGAAAAAGCGTGGTACCTTTAACAGCACTTTCTCCTGCTTTTTGAAGAAGGGGCCCCACATTTCACTTTGTACTGAGCCCAGAAGTTATGTAGTCAGCCTGCTGCTCAGGAAAGGTGGGGGCCGGAGGGGTGGGTGGCATGGGAGGAAAAAGAACCAAAAAGCAGGAAAGTCAGTTTACAACAATAGCATTATAATATGATCCAGTTCATGTAAAATGGGATATATCTAAGCATAGACATACATAACTCTATTTACATTACATCGTGAAGAAATGTACACATATATAAGGATGACAGTAAATTTTTAACCACCTCCAAGCAGTGCACTTTTTCAGGTGATTTTTACTTTTTATCTTACACAGTAAGCTCAAACAATAGAGAAACAATACATATGTATCATGTATATACTCAGGTTTTTTTAAGCTGCATTTTCATCTGGGGGAAGCGGGAGGATGCAGCTGGGGAGTGAGACTTGGGTTCAAATTCCAGCTCTGCTGTGTACAATCTGCAGGATTTAGGCCAAGGTAAGTCACCTCTCTCAGCCTGTTTTCTCATCTGTAAAATAGGGACAGTGACTGGTAACCATCTCACTGGGTTGCTGTGAAGTCGGTGGGACAACCGCATCGGGTGCTTAGATGGGGCCTGGTACAGAGGTCATTCAGCAGTGGGCACCCATGAGGGGTTAGAGCTACAGAAGGGGGACTCAGGCCTGTGCTCGAGGATGATGCCCCAGAAGGACTGCAAAGGAGGCCTCTGGGAAGAGAGAGCAGAAGCAGGGGGCAGGCTGGAGAGGACTGTCACAGGTATATGGGCTGGGAGGTGCTTTGGGAATGCTGCAGCTACTTGGTGTGGGCGTTGGAGCCATCAGATCTGCAGGCTCTGCATGTAATTGGCTGTGCATCAAAATCAGAGCTCACCTTCTGACTCCACCTTCCAGTTTTGCACGACTGGTCTATCTGAGATGAGTATAACTGGTCAGCCTTTTTCACAGGATGGGGGTTGGCCTTCTGGCCAGTACCATGGAGTTCTGGATGAAAGCACAGCCCACTCCTGGAGGCTGATGGACAATGGTGTTCCCTGGAGGTTTCGAGGATCCCTGCCTCACACACAGACAAGTGGAGAAAATGCTCTGGAACACTGGGTTTGATAGGGTGGACATTCACACATGTCTATAGGCTGCTTTGTTGCTATTCTGTTTTGTTTGATCTTTTCTTCACCCCAGCGATATTGGATGTGGGGGCTTCCAATATCGAATGGGTTTTGTCTTCATTCTATCCATAGGTGCCTACCATGTGCCCAGCGATAGACAGCAATCAGTAAGACAGGAGGCCCTGCCTCATGGTGTCCTCAGTCCACTGAGAAAAATCCCAGGACTGTGGTAGGAGGCACTCAAGCTGCTGAGTATAGAAAGGACATGGTCCCTAACCACATGCATCAGGAAAGGCCCCTGAGCAGGCTCCTAAGACAAGAGCAGAAATCACCAAGCAAGGGCAAAGGAAGGGCATTCCTGACAGAGATGATGGCACATGCAAAGACCCAGAGTCCAGTGCGATCCTGACACATTCAGGAGCCTGAGAGGTTTCCACAGGGCTGAAGTACAGAGGGGTAGACGTGGCTGGAGAGGCTGCACTGGCCACAGCATGAGAGGGGTGGGATGCACAGGTTCTTACCACACCACAGGAAGCCCTGGCTGAGAGGGGAGGCCATCGGTGTCACAGGAATAACTATATCCTCCCTGAATGCAGCTGGGCTGGCTGGAACCTGTCCTGGCAGGGCTGAGCCATGCCCAGCAGACCCCAAAGAAGCAGGCTGAGCGGTGAGGGGTATAATGAGGTGGCAGCTATAGGAAACTTACAGGAAGGGATTAACCAAGTTTTTTCATAGCAAAACTGAAGTGCAAAAGATGTGCTAATTCAGATACAAACTAGCACGGGTTGTTACTGAGTCTATAAAGAGCACTTTGAAATGATTCCCCATCCTGGCTCTGACCATAGGCAGGGGACTGGCATGGGTGTGTCTGACTCATTCCCTGATGCTTGAAAATGCGCTGCCTGGCTGTGCGGGGATCTGATAAATGAGTGGGTGAATAGGTGGATGGATGGATGGACAAATGGACGGATGGACAGAGGGACGAATGGGCGGATGGATGGATGGATAGATGGATAGATGAGTGGACAGATGGATGGGTGGGCAGGAGGGTGGATGGACGGATGAGTGGATAGGTGGGTGGAGAGATGTATGGGTAGATGGAGGAATGGGTAGATACAGGTATAGATGAATGGAAGAACGGGTAATTGTTTTATAAAATTTAAAGATTCTTTTGATGGCAGGTCACAACACAATGACATTCAGATA
>NW_007728756.1:281509-282592 GCF_000696425.1 Galeopterus variegatus | reverse complement strand
TGATTTGCCTTTTTATCAACATCCATTTTTAAAATAAAATTTTCTACCATACCGAGCTCAGCTAGTTTTATATTTGCATAAAGTTGCTTTGCATCTAATCTGTGTTCACACGTTTTCTTATGCCTAATGATGCCTAATGAACAATGACTTTGTAGTAGCTGCATAATATTTAATCTCATAATTTTCAAACATTTTGGTTGCCTCTGATTTTTACTGTACTAGGTAATACTCATTCTACCTAGAATGCAATTTAATTCTTTGGATTAATAGCTTTAGATATTGTTTCAGTCAGCTTTTGCTGTGTAACAAACTGCCCTAAAAGTTACTGATTTAAAACAATGCACATTTATTATTTCTCTTCATTCTGTGGGTTCACAGGACAGTTCTTTTGCCCTGGGTTAGATTGGCTGGGGCTGGATAGCTTCACTCTCATGTTTGGGGCTGCGGCTGGGGACTCTTGGGGTCTCTCCTCATGTGTTCTCTCATTGCTCAGGCAAAGAAGGTCAACCCCCCACATGCAAGCCCTTTTCAAGCCTCTGCATCACATTTACTAAGGTACCATTGGCCAGAGTGTGTCCCGTAGCCAAGCCCAGAATCAGTATGGGAGAAGACTGCTCAGGAGTGCATAGATATAGGGAGACATGATTCATTGGGGGCCATGATTGCAAAGTTTATTAATATATTATCTTATATGTATGAATCCCATGTGTCCTAGAGAAATAATTCAAATTTGGAGGGGGACGTCAAAGCTTTATGCACGAGATTTTTATCACTAGCAAAAAATGCAAGCTAGATATCCATCCGTTGGAGAATCGATACACTGAAGAGGTGTATTAGTCTGTTTTGTGTTGCTATAACATAATACCTGAGGCTGAGTAATTTATAAAGAAAACCAAAATTTATTGCTTTCTGTTTCTGAGGCTGGGAAGTCCAAAGTCCATCTGGTGGTGGCAACAGCCACCCAGGGGTCTCACATTGCAAGATGGTGGAAGCAGAGACAGCAGAGAGAGAGAAAGACAGATTCTCATCTTTTTTTTAAAGCCCTCAGAACCACGCCCCTGACCACCATTTTTAATCCATTCA
>NW_007728756.1:277136-280337 GCF_000696425.1 Galeopterus variegatus | reverse complement strand
ATCAATTTCAGAACATTTTCACCACCCCAGAAAGAAACCCTGCCCCTCTGAACTGTCACCTCTTCCATGTTCCCCGTCTCCCCTCTCCCTGGGCCCTAGCAACCACAAATCTGTTTTCTGTCTCTATGGATTTGCCTGTTCTGGACATTTCATGTAAACGGATCATACGCTATGTGGCCTTCTGTATCTGGCTTCTTTCACTGAGCATAATGTTCTCAGGGCTCATTCAGGTTACAGCGCGTGTCAGCACTTCATGCCTTTCTATAGCTGAGCAATATTCCGTCGTATAACTTCGTATAATGTATGCTATACGAAGTTATTACGCGTGGCCCCACTTAAAATGTACGATTCATTGGTTATTAGTACATTCACACAATGTTTAGTTGTGCAACCATCACCACAATCAATTTCAGAACATTTTCACCACCCCAGAAAGAAACCCTGCCCCTCTGAACTGTCACCTCTTCCATGTTCCCCGTCTCCCCTCTCCCTGGGCCCTAGCAACCACAAATCTGTTTTCTGTCTCTACGGATTTGCCTGTTCTGGACATTTCATGTAAACGGATCATACGCTATGTGGCCTTCTGTATCTGGCTTCTTTCACTGAGCATAATGTTCTCAGGGCTCATTCAGGTTACAGCGCGTGTCAGCACTTCATTCCTTTCTATAGCTGAGCAATATTCCGCTGTGTAGATGGACTGCGTTTTGTTGGTGCGCTCATCCATTGATGGGCATTTGGGTTATTTGCATCTTCAGGCTGTTACCAATAATGCTGCTGTGAACATTCGTGTATAGTTTTTGTGTAGATGTGTGTTTTGCATCGGGTGTACATCTGGAGGTGGAATTGCCAAGTCCTAGATCATTCTACGTTTAACGTTTTGAAGAAATGCCAAACTCTTCTAAAGTGACTGCCCTGTCTTACATTCCCGCCAGCAGTGTGCAAGAGTTCTGGTTTTGCCACATTCCTCGCCAACACTTGTCAATGTCCCTCTTTTAGCTTCCAGCCGTCTTCATGGGTGTGAAGTGGTATCTCATTGTGGTCTTGATTTGCATTTCTGTGATGGCAAATTTCAGGCTAAGTTGTGTGCCCTTCTCTGAATCAACGGGACCCTTAGGCTTCAGGAGGTCAGAGTCACAGTCCTGGAACTAGGGTGGGGTTGAGGGTGGGCAGTGAAAGCCACTGGAGGAGGAGAAACTTCCAAAGGAAGTTCAAGGCATTGTTGGCAGCAAGAAGACTACGGATTCTGTGTAGTGAGCAATACGTGTTTTCGCTGCAGATCCTCCTTGATTTATTCCTGCTGCTGTGACCAACTTGCCCCCAATTGTGCAGAACTTTTTGGGTTTCAGCACTGAAATCCCACATCCCAGGGATCCTTTGTTCCTGGGCAAAACAGGACAACTGGTCACGCCATTGGTGTTGGATTTAACCCTAATCCTAACTTCTCCCCACTGCCTTTAACTAGCCCGTCTCTCCTGTTCCTGGGACCTGAGGGTCACTGGTAGGAATCCCCAACACAAATCCCCACCAGCCTCTGCCCTGCATAGCCTAACCCCAACCCCAGACAGACCAGCTGTATCCACCCTTGAGGGTAGCAGAGATGGGGGGAGAAAATTAGGGGAGAGTGAGAGGTTACAGTCATGTTCTTAAAAATCTTTTCATAGACACTGATTTTTATTATTTCTGACATTTTCCTTAATTGCCTAGCATTGCTTTGATAAAGAGAAAAGTGGCATAAAACTTTCTTTTATATACACAATTTATACTTGTTGGAGCATAATTTTACCTCATTTACAAAATTCTCTCCTGCATTCTGTGGGAGGCAGTCTTTTTTTTTTTTTTCTTTCTTTCTCTTTTGCTAGTTTAATAGGTAAAATCACCTCTAGCTGTTGGACTGCTTTGCTTCGGAGTATCTCCCTCTCGAAACCTTGCATTAAAATTATGTGTCCCCTCGCCACTTCCTCTTCCCCACCCCACTGTCGTGTACCCTGTCTCTAGAGATCACCCCCTCCTCGGGATGATCCCCCATTTCTTCTGTGCTAATATTCTTTGCCTCAGCATCTTTGGGAGTTTTGGAGCTCTCCTGTTTGCACAAACTTTTATGCAACTGGCTTCTTCACCCTTGATCAGGTTGCGATCTTTTTCTGCATTTATATTTTTCTTTGTCGGTGTCTATGGAGAGTGCTTTGTCAGGTTCTGGATCTTTCCATCATACTCCCTTCTTGCTTCCCAACACTCGAGGGGTAAATGGGTCTGGGGTAAATGACCAGCATTAGAGGATATATTTTCCCCTGTGTCCCAGATAGCAGCTACCTCTAGTTTCTATATTTGCTTATTTATCCCTTTCTCATTGGTGACTCATTCTNGGTTGCGATCTTTTTCTGCATTTATATTTTTCTTTGTCGGTGTCTATGGAGAGTGCTTTGTCAGGTTCTGGATCTTTCCATCATACTCCCTTCTTGCTTCCCAACACTCGAGGGGTAAATGGGTCTGGGGTAAATGACCAGCATTAGAGGATATATTTTCCCCTGTGTCCCAGATAGCAGCTACCTCTAGTTTCTATATTTGCTTATTTATCCCTTTCTCATTGGTGACTCATTCTACTGGGAAGAACCTTTGGATGAGAGTTTCCCTGCCCCCATCCCTGCCACCAGGCCAGTTTGTTTTCTGGCTATTATTGTCACATGATAAGCACGGGGTTTTTTACATTTCTTTCTCTCCTTTCCTCCTCAACCCCCAATTTTCCAGCCCAGTTCTCTGCATGCACTGTGAACTTGGAACGGTTTTGGAAAGTTTTCAGAGATTTGGCCTGACGCTTGCAGGTTCATGAGCCTTTTGTCTCTCCTAATAAGCTCTGGGTTTATCACTAGTTACATGCTTATCATGGGGTGTGTGCCCCACTTTATTTATTTCCTGTCCTCTTAGCAGACATTTGGGTGGATCCCAACTGTTTTTACAATGACTAAAAATCAAAAGGCAGCTGCAGTTAACAAAGTACTTTGTATCTTTGAATAGCTAGTTAGGATGATGTTGAATGTTCCTACCACGAAGGGACAAATGTCTGAGGTGATGGATACACTAGACACCCAGATATGATCATTGCACACAGTGTGAATGTACCCAAATATCATATCATACTCCACAAATATATGCAATCATCATGGGCCAATTAAGAAAAATAAATTTAAAACAGAAAGAAAGAGA
>NW_007728756.1:275840-276784 GCF_000696425.1 Galeopterus variegatus | reverse complement strand
ATTAACGTGTACGATGAAAGAGCTTTTTCATTTGTCCTGAGACATGACGTCCATTTATCCATTTGTTTCTGATGAGGCAGAGGCCGGGAAGAGCTTGAAGTGTGACTTAGGCCATGAGGGTCTCTTTGTTCCTACCCATGTCTAATTTTGTGAAAATATCCCAGGTGGTCTCAAGGAGAAGTTTTGGAGCCAGATGGTTCTGAGTTCAAGGGCTGGCCCTGTCGCTTCCCAGCTGTGAGATCTCAGACAAACCCTTTCATCTCCTAAACTGGGAGTCGGTCGGCAAACTACATCCCACGGGCCAAATGTGGCCGCCACCTGTTTTTTGCATGGACTGCAAGCTGCGAATCACTTTTACATTTCAAAATGAGTGGGGGAAAAAAAATCAAAAGTAGAGTAAACAGAGATACTAATCAAAGAGTATGTAGTTTCAGTGAGGAGAAGTAAGTTCCAGGAATCCTTTGCACTGAACAGTGACTATAATTAATAAAACATGTTTCAAAATTGCTGAGAATAGATTTTAAATGTTCTCACTAAAAGAAATGATAAGTAGGTGTGGTGATGGGTAAGTTAATTAGCCTGTTTTAATTATTCCACAACGTATACGTGAATTGTAACATCACACTGTACTCCAAAAATATATGAGTATACTACTATTAGTCAATTAAAATAAAATTAATAAATTTTAAAAAGAATAGTATTTCACGACACATAATGATATGAACGTCACCTTGCAGTGTGCACCAAGTTTTATTGGCTTGCAACACCTGTTGATATACAGATGTTACAGATATGTCTATGGATTTGTTTACTATCTGGCCCTTTACAGCAAAGGTTGGCAAACCTCCATCCTAAGCCTCGGTTTCCTTGTCTCTGTTACGAAGCTAATGGTACCTCCTAGGCCACAGGGTTGCTATAAGAATTAAATGAAATGATCTGGGTCA
>NW_007728756.1:273128-275022 GCF_000696425.1 Galeopterus variegatus | reverse complement strand
GCTAATGGTACCTCCTAGGCCACAGGGTTGCTATAAGAATTAAATGAAATGATCTGGGTCAGATGCTTGGCTTATGGCTTACGAAGGTTGGCTGTTATCAGTTCTGATCACCTCTGCAACTGTTACCTTATCCATCGTGCTTGGGTTCTAAAATCCCCCAATTCTTAAGGTCGCTTGTATTTCATACTCAGATTGTGCTTTGCTGCCTTGGTGTCATCTCTGAGCGAGATCTTGGTGGTGACGTCCCCGCTTGGGACAGACGCCTCCAGCTGTGCAAAGGTCATCCAGCCTCTTCCTCCTTCCTTCCAGGAATTGCACCTCTGTGTTTCCCGCAAGCACTATGCTCTGGAGCATGGATGCAGGCTACGAGGGCTGCCACCTGGGAACTACAGTGTGCGAATCCGGGCCACCTCCTTGGCAGGCAATGGCTCCTGGACAGAAGCCACCTATTTCTACGTGACAGACTACCGTAAGTCTGAGACAACCTCAAGTGTTTGAGTCTGTGCTTGGCGCTGGGTATCGTAGAACATTTCAGAGGATGATCCAGGGATATTATGAGTGCTTGACCTGGGTCTTAACCCCCGGGTTCATCTGCTGCTGCTGTGTGACCAGGGCCAAGTGCTTGCCCTCTCTGATCCTGCACTTTCTCATCTGTACATGGAGATAATAACAGGACCCACTTCAGGAGGTGGAGGGAGGTTTCAATGACATAAATGTTATGTGGCTGGCACAGGGCACCTCGGGATGAACACATTAGATCCTGTTACTAGCTGCTGCTAGTGTCTCCATCTTTGTTATTAGGATTTTATATCTGCCAAAAGCGGTATTGGGATTGGGACTAGCTATGAAATTTGCAGCATCCCATGCAAAATAAAAATGCGGAGTTCCTTGCTTAAAAGGTAGTACCAGTTTCAAGGGGGCAACAGTGTTGCATTGAACTGAGAGTGAGGCCCTGCATGATTCCCTGGGGTGTGTGCCTGTAAAGCCGGCCCTGGGTGCAGAAGAGAGCTAGCAGTGGGCAGTGGTCTGGGGGGCATGGATGTATTTCCAAAATACAGACCTCCCAGGATCTCCCAGACCTCCCAGTCCACTCCTGGGCCCACCAAGCCAAAAGGTATTTTAGGCTGTCTGGAAAATAAGGGTTTGAGAGGCCAGCAGAGAGAGGCTCCGGGACAAGAGAGGAGAAAGTTTTGCTCGTTCCAGGCTTGGACGTGATTTTTGATGTGAACGTAGATGTGAACCCATTTCGATGTGAAGTGTATATTTTCTCATTCTGTTTCAGTAGATGTCCCATCAAATATTGCAAAAATTATCATCGGCCCCCTCATCTTTGCCTTTCTCTTCAGTGTTGTGATTGGAAGCATTTATATATTCCTGAGAAAGAGGTGAGTGCAGAGGTGTGCTGGTAAATGGTTAACAACCGGCTCTCTGGGGAAAATAGTATGCCTAGACGTACGTATAAGCATATCTAAGTTTGTTTTACATTTACTGAGATAGGACGTGTAAGATGCAATTTACAGATCACAGTCATAATGCAATATACAATACTCTTTATTGTCAATTCCCTCTTGACAGTTGATTCTCGCGGTATGCATTTGTTGATTTTTTTTTTTGCCCAAGCCTTTGTATCTGCAGTCAACCTATAGCTGCAATTGATAAACAAGTATAGCTCCAACGTGTTTTTGTTTATAAGGCCAAAATGAAATAAGATGGATGTGGGTACTTCAAAAAGTTCGTGGAAAAATAGAATAGAAAGAATCTTCTCATGAACTTTTTGAGGTGCCTTCGTATACGTTCATCAGTGATATGAGAAACTTCTTCGCCAGATCAGATAATAATTTTTAAATATCAGAGCATTTAAAAAAATATTTGTGCTATTTGCTCTGTCATGACA
>NW_007728756.1:258499-272530 GCF_000696425.1 Galeopterus variegatus | reverse complement strand
AATAATTTTTAAATATCAGAGCATTTAAAAAAATATTTGTGCTATTTGCTCTGTCATGACATACTTTTAAGTTTAATCTGCATTATTAACATTTTTCCCATGACTTTCACAAGCCTGGACAAACAACATAACAATAAATCCAGTCCTGATTTATAGTGTTTGACTATTTCTGTGGTGTAAATATTCCCACCTCAGCCAATTTCAAGCGACAGATGTGATGTCACTGAGCTCGGAGCTGGGCGGGGATGACGACAGCTCACTGCTGTGTGGGATTTCCACTGTACGGGTACAGTCATGTAAATAAAGGAGATCACGTAAATAACCTCAAGAGCTTTGATTGTAACAAAATGTCGTGGGGTAGTTAAGAAGGGATGATTTTTGAATATCTATGACCTTTGCTTTTGGTATAATTTATTTACTCATTAGCTTATATCATTTAATCGTTAATGGCAGTTGTGTTTAACAACCAGCTTGTAAATGTCCTGAACATTGAGTAATTGTTTCTCAGCAGCTGGGATGAGCTGGCCCCAGAACAATGTCAGGTGAGTAGCTTTTAGGTGTTGCATGGACAGCCATGAGTTATAATAAAAGCCACCCAGGGAGGGGTCAGTGTTCCACATTGACGCTTCCCCTCAAAAGGTAATGGTTCCTCGCTTTTAGGTGTTGCATGGACAGCCATGAGTTATAATAAAAGCCACCCAGGGAGGGGTCAGTATTCCACATTGACGCTTCCCCTCAAAAGGTAATGGTTCCTCATTCCCATCTTAGACTGTATCTGGGATAAGTGTTGCCATTTGCTTTGGGAAGGCTTGTAACCTATTTCTAGAGACCCTCAGTCCCGTGAGAATCTCAAACTGCTGTGCCTCCCTTTTTCTCTTGCAGGCAGCCGGATGGGCCGCTGGGGCCGCTGTATGCATCTTCAAACCCCGAGTACCTCAGTGCCAGCGATGGTGCGTACTGCCCCCTTCCCAGACCACTGATGTTAGGTTTCCTTTGCCATCACCATCAAATGAGAGTGGAGGGTGACACCCTGGGGAGCCCAAGGAAAGCCCTCTAGTTCTTTGGAGCTTACCGGTCTGAACTTGCTGCAGAAACCTTACCGTGAGCAGTGGGACACCTGCTGTCCGGCACCTGCTTGGGTGGGCTGATTTGGCTGGTCTGGGACTCTTGGGCTGGGACGAGAGGCTGAGAACCTCGTGCCACAGCAGTGGGAGTGTGGCCGCAGAGAGCACCGAGGGTCAGAGCCAGAGAGCCACGTCCAAACTTGCCGTCCAAGCTGGGAGGTGGGAATCGGAAGCCAAAATGGGAGACTAGGGGCAGACAAGAACCGGAGACAAGACAGGGCAGGTGGGAAGCTGGGTGGCTGCTAGGGACACATCTGCTGAGGGTGGCAGCTGAACGTGGATGTGATGTTGATGCTGGTGGCGGGAGGGTAAGACCTCGTCCATATTGTCCTTGATTGTACCTAAGGGCAGTGACTGGTGCCTATAGAGAAGGCTTGGCTGTTCCTTCAGAGGTGAAGGCATCTGTTGGATGACATGATTTTAAAGCGCTTCATGCAGCTAAACTCTAAATGTGACTTTCAGGACATGAACGTGATTGGCCAGAGGGTGCTGCCTTGGGATGTGAGGGTGGTGTTTTTGGGGTATCCGGGACTTGTTTTAATCAGGTGTTGTAAGACACACAGACACAGGGATGACTGTCATGAGGAAGAAGTTTGTACTCACAGATCCCTAGAAACAGGGGGCAGGGCCACCATGCAGGGCCACACAGGAAAGCACCAGGGTTGGTCAGGAGGCAGAGGGAGCGAGCTGGAAATACGAGCCCTTGCTGTGGTTTCCATGGGAAGGGACAGGTGAGGCAGGGTCAGCAGGGTTAGGATTGGCTGCTTTGGAGAACTGCAGCAGGCTCTGGGGCATAGGGGCTGTTCACAGCTGTCTGGTGCCTGGTCCAGGGCTGATTAGGGCAGATGGATAGTGATCCAGAGCATGAGAGCCTGGTAGAGGAAGTGCTTAGGGTGTGGGCTCTGGACTGGTTGGCTTGCATTTGAAAGGCAGGTCCTTTACTATCTTTAGGAATTGGCTAACCCTGGGAGAAACTGTCTCTCCAGGGTCAGGGAGGCCTCAGATTTCAAAGCATCGGAAGACAGAAAATGTGGTTATTGCAGGTGGGAAGTTGTGGGGGAAACAGGAATGGGGAGAAAGCAACCATAGATCCGATTGGGAATGGTGCCGTTACCACATATAGAGATGGGGAAGCTGAACCTTCGGGCTGCCCTTGAGATGCCCAGTAAAGGGGATGGGAGCTCAGGCTGCCTTTCTACCCTACCGCCCTGCTTCCTTCTGGGAATGTGGCAGTGGCGGAGGGCACAGGGATGTCCAGGTGAAAGTTTGAAATTGAGGCCCAGGGGTCTCTGAGGCAGAGAGGGGTCCGGGCTCAGGGTCCTGAGGGGCAGGGAGCCCCCACTGAGCACCTGTGAGTTCGTCTGGGTGTAGAGTTCTCATCTGATCCAAGGATTTTGCATGATCCATTAGTGATTGTATGAGTTAGTTACGGCTGCTGAGACAAAGTACCACGCTGGGTGGCTTAAACAACGGAAGTTTATTTTCTCATAGTTGTGGAGACTGGAAACTCGAGATCAAAGTATGGTCAGGGCTGATTCCTTCAGAGGCCTCTCTCCTTGGCGTGTAGATGGTGCCTTCTCCTGTGTCCTCCCTCACATGGTCGTCCCTGTGTGGGTGTCTGTGTCCTTACCTCTCCTCTTTTTATAAGGACACCAGTCATACTGGATTAGGGCCGCACCCTAGTGACCTCATTTAAGTTGATTATCTCTTTAAAGACCCTATCTCCAAATACAGTCCCATTCTGAGGAACTGGGGATTAGGTCTTCAACATCTGAATTTTTGTGGGGGACACAATTCAGTCCCTACAGTGAGGGTTCAGAGAAAGTCAGGAGCCAACCACTTTGGCTTTTCTTATGAGGCTTTTGTGCATTATCTGTGACTCATTTGCCGTGTAACAAGCCACACCAGATTCAGTGGCTTAAAACAACCATCATTTTTTAGCCCAGAATTTGGTGGGTCAGTCACCGGGGCTGGGCTCAGCCGGGCAATTCTTTGGTCTCAAGGGCTTGCTCACATGGCTGCATTCTGCTTGTGTGTCAGCTGATGCTGGGTGGTCTCGAATGGCCTTACTCACACGTCTGGTGGTCAGAAGGCTGGGTGGTCCTGAGCAGGGACTCGGTTGGGGGTGGCTGAGCCTCTCCAGTCTCTCCACATGGTCTTTCAGGCTCTAACAGTAGCCCAGGCTCCATTCCATGGTGCTCTATGGGTTCCTGCAGCAAGGAAGGGCAATCTCCAGGACATTAGCCCGTCCCCAGTCTCTGTGTGGGTTGTGCTTGCTAATTCCCATTGACCAAAGCGAAACACAAGTCTATCCCCAGGTTCAAGGGGTGGGGACATAGACCCCACCTCTTTATGGGAAAGGCTGCCAAGTACTGCGGCCATTTATTTCTTTCCAACTTATTACAACCTGTCCCCCATCCCATTAGCGCTTTGCCGAAATGACACCTTCAGAGGAGAAGTATCATCGTTTGGTAGCAGGGGTCTGAAATCAGACAGGAAGGATGGGGATGCAGGCCCAGCTCAGCTGTTATGGGCCAGGATACTGGACCGGTTGTGGCTCCTTCCTGAACCTCTGCCGTCCCCTCCATGGGGGCAGATGCCTGTCCTGTTCTTCGCTATATGCCCAATGCCTGGCCCAGGTCCTGGACCACACAAGTCACATCCTGAATATTTGCAGGGGATCTGGGTGGGAAGTAGTTTGGACCCCTGAGGGATCGGCCAAGAATGCTGTGTAGATAAGTGAGAAATAGTCTTTCCATCCTCTGTGTACGTTCCGGACGAGTGGGAGGTGCCTCGAGAGAAGATCACCCTCCTTCGAGAGCTGGGGCAGGGCTCCTTCGGCATGGTGTACGAGGGCAATGCCAAGGACATCGTCAAGGGCGAGGCAGAGACCCGTGTGGCAGTGAAGACGGTCAACGAGTCGTCCAGTCTCCGAGAACGGATCGAATTCCTCAATGAGGCCTCAGTCATGAAGGGCTTCACCTGTCATCACGTGGTGAGTCTGGCAGAGACAGGATGAAGGCTCCCTTTCATGCCCCTTCCTTCACCCCACCTCCACCTACTGCACAGAGGGACAGAGGACACTGGCTGTGGACCCCTGCCCATCCTCCACCCTGTTAAGCCTCCTATCCTAAAGATGTGGGGAGGGGGTCCCTCCCTTCTCCAATCCCATACTCTCCCACCTGACCTGGAACCAAACTCTATTACTGTCCCATTGCTTTCTGGAATCTTCCATTGCTTTCCAGAATCTTCCATCACTTTCTGGAATTTTCCATCTCTTTTCTTGGTTCCTGAACCACGCAGAAGTCTATCCCATTCCACCTTCCCTCATTCCTGTCCCCGCTTGAAGCCAGCACAAACTCTTCCTGCCTTTCTACTCCCACAGTTGATTTCCCTTTGGGACCCTGGGTCCTTTCATCCTTGCCATGCATGTTTATGGGGTACCTAAAGCCCCATTCTTGTCCCTGTGATGTGGCAGGTTCCTGCTCTCCTGGAGCTTCCAATACAGCAGGTGGAGACAGACTCCAAACCTGATGCATTAATTATGTCACACGTTAGGAGAAAATGCTACGGAAAAATGGAAAAAGAGGGGAGAGGAGGGTTGGGGCATGTTTGAGCAAAGACTTAAAGCGTATGAGGAACTGAGCCATGTGGACATGGGAGGGAACAGAAATTCAGGCAGAGACAACAACTAATGCAGGCCTGGAGGTAGGAACATGCCTTGTGTGCTCAGAAATATTAAGGGGGCTGGATTTGCCTTGGGATGTCACTGTATGTGGGCAGGTCTGTTTGCTCCCCCAGACTAGGACTGACCAGTCCGTCCAGGCACAGGATGCTGTCTGTAATGTAGACATCAGACAGGCAGGCCACGGTGAGTTGAAATCATCCCACACATCCTCATCCAAGAACCCCCATGCTTACCCTGCAGGTCCGCCTCCTGGGGGTGGTATCCAAGGGCCAGCCAACGCTGGTGGTGATGGAGTTGATGGCTCATGGAGACCTGAAGAGCTTCCTCCGTTCTCTGCGGCCAGAGGCTGAGGTGAGCTGCTTACAGGTTCCCAGCGGGGCACCCACCCCCAGCCACGGGCACCAGTATCACTGAACACAACCTCATGTTTCAACTTTAGAATAACCCCGGTCGCCCTCCCCCGACGCTGCAAGAGATGATTCAGATGGCAGCAGAGATTGCCGATGGCATGGCATACCTTAATGCCAAGAAGTTCGTGCACCGGGACCTCGCAGCTCGAAACTGCATGGTTGCCCATGATTTTACCGTCAAAATTGGAGGTTCGTCTGGCTTTCTGCTTTGAAATGTGCGACCTAGGCCAGGTTTGATTTCACAAGGAAGTTTTCAGTTAGAAAGAAAAAAAAAAGAAGGAAATTTCCTATAATAAGTTACTAAATCTTTTCTCATAGTGTAAAGGGACAGGACTTTGGATGGGGGTCTGATCTTCCCACTGTCATTTAATTGCACTTGTTGATAAACTCACCCACTCATTCACTCCTTTAAAAAATATGTGTGTGCCTTGTATGTGCTCGGCAGTCAAGGAAGTTTTAAGTTAGAAAGAAAAAAAAAAGAAGGAAATTTCCTATAATAAGTTACTAAATCTTTTCTCATAGTGTAAAGGGACAGGACTTTGGATGGGGGTCTGATCTTCCCACTGTCATTTAATTGCACTTGTTGATAAACTCACCCACTCATTCACTCCTTTAAAAAATATGTGTGTGCCTTGTATGTGCTCGGCAGTGCAGGAGGTACTAGAGTAGCAACCCCGAGTAAATCACCATGACCGCGCCTTCGGGCAGCTTGCAGTCTTTATCTGCACTATACAGCACAGCAGGGTCACATGTGACCATTGGCATTTAAATTAAGTAAAAATAAAAACTTCGTCAGTTGCACTGGGCACATTTCAGGTGCTTCATAACCACCTGAGCCTGGTGGCTCCCCTATCAGGCTGTGCAGGTATAGACCATGTCCAGCATCATAGAAAGTTCCCCTGGACAGTGCTGCTCTAGGTAAACAATGAGATAGTTCACGTGATAGAAACAAGATAATGAAGACTGGGCAAAGAGCCTCGAAGGAAACAAAGAGCCTCGTGATAGAGAGAAATCAGGGTCGGAGGCTAGTGCAGGGAAGACCTCTCTCTGTAAGGAGGCCAGATGTCAACTGAGACTGGCAGGACCAGAAGTTGACCTGGGGAAGCTCATCCCAGAGGGAGGGTATGGCCCATGAAAAGGCCGTGAGGCTGGCAGGATGGCTGACGCGGCGTGAGTAGAGTGAACGTACAGCAGCACGAGACGTGAGGTTGAGGAGAGAGGCAGGAACCGGACCTGGAAGGGTCTTGCAAGGCATGGCAACATGTTATCCTGAGTGGCCAGCGGGAACAGGAAGGGATGTGATTCTGTTCATGACTTGTTATCCTACTTTAGCAATGGGAAGCAGGAACGGACATGGGCAGTGGGCTGTCGGGGTCAGGGTGAAAGAAGGACTCTGCGGGTAAGAGCCAGGGCAGAGTCAGAGCAATGGAAAGGAGCAGTCAGATGAGAGAGAGATGTGGGGGGAGAACGGGCGGGACGGCTGCCATCTTGGATGTGGACTTTGAGGAAAAGGCAGTGGTCAAAGGAGGGTCCAACTCTGGGTTTCTGGCCGGGCAGCTGGGTGACTGGTGGGGAAACAGCAGGTTGGCTGGAGAAAGTCCAAAGTTCAGTTTGGGATGCCTGTGATGGTGCGGGTGGGAAGGAAGCCTTCTTGAGAATGGGATTCCCAAGCTTCGGGCCAGAACATCACTTCTTTGTTACGTGGTACCTCCTCTTTTCTCCTGTTAAATTGTGGCCCATCCTCTTCTTCCACATCCCATGAGTACCCTCACAATTTGCTTTCACTGGATTTGGCCGCCACCCAGGTGAGCACATACCTGGCGCAGGTGAGCACACACCTGGGCAGGTGAGCCACTCCAAGAAAAAAAAAAAAAAAAAAAAAAAAAAGGTGATGTCCTCTCTGAGGACCCTTGTATGGCTACTCTTACAGGCATTTATAACCTTCAGCATTAATTGTTTTATTAACTGGACAGCCAGGTTCTACCAAACCAAGAAAGTGTGCATGTGTGTGCATGACACTGTGTGTGTAAGGGTGTGTGTTTTAATGGCTTCTTTCTTAGTACTCTCCAATGTCATTGGCAGGTCCTTCGGCGTGGTCCTTTGGGAAATCACCAGCCTAGCGGAGCAGCCTTACCAAGGCCTGTCTAATGAACAGGTGTTGAAATTTGTCATGGATGGAGGGTATCTGGATCAACCCGACAATTGTCCAGAGAGAGTGTAAGTGTAGAAGGGTGTGCACTGTGTGAGCTGTTCATTAAAAAGGCATTGCCCTTTACACGTGTTCGCATACATATGTCTACATGTATGTTTGTGTTTGCATGCTATATGCCTATATGTGATTGTCTGCATATCTTATCTTTACACGTATGCTTTTGTTTGCATATCGTATGTCTACGTGCATGCTTGAGTTTGCATGCTGTATGTCTACATGTGTGTTTTGTTTGCAAAACAAGCATATCTTTACATGTGTGCTTTTGTTTGCATGAAATATGTCTACATGCATGTGCGTCTTTGCATATCATATCTTTATATGTATGCTTGTGTTTGCATATTGTATCTTTGCAGGCACACATATTTGCATATCATGTTTACATGCATGCTTATGTTTACATATCATATATGTATAAGCACACTTGTGTTTTATATTATATCTTTACATGTATGCTTTTATTGCATATCATATCTTTGGATGGTCATACAAGAAATCCACAGCAGTGCTTACCTGAAGAAAAGGGAGCAGGGGAACTGGGGTGGGAGAGAGACTTATATTTAACTATTTGTTCTTTATACACTTACATATCCCCCCCAAATATTTTTGTTTTAAATTTTTGTTGTAGGATCAAATGGACAACACACATCCATGTCATTAAACATTTGGAAAATTGTTTATCCTCAGTAATAGTCCATTAAATATAGAGTAAATAAAGAAAAGTAGTATCTTCCAAAATTGGCACAAAAAAAAAAAAAAAAGAAAGGAAGAAAAAGAGTTTTAATAATCAGTACTACAGTGCTAGCAATGATATGACTAAATAACCGTTCTTATTGCTCTGTTGTAATAGCTACTCAGAACAATTATTTAAAGTTGCAAAAAAAGTTGAAATGTTCTACATGTCCAGCAATATGAGAATTGCTATGTAAATTGATAAATTAATATGACGTAGCAATTGGAATTTCGAATTGTGCTTACACAAATATGCTATAACTCAGTGGATAAGCTTAGTTAAAGTATTAAGTGGAAAAAGTGCGTATCTGTTACCACTGAAAATGTGTCCATATAGAAAAGACAAAACGTTATAGCTGAAGGAGACACATATAGCTGTATGTGGCTTGTATTTTCTCTCTATTTTTGTGTGTTTTCTGATTTTCAACAATGAGCCTTTATTATATATAAAGTCCTTTATCAATGTTTATTAAGAAAAAATTTTGCCCTTCTGAAAATTCATGGAGGGAGGTCATTTTAATGCTTTGTCCCCCAAAGAATAAAACATCAACTTAGAAAACCTAGTATGAAGATACTTTATACATTAAAAAAGTATGAAATAGAAACTCTGAGCAGAGTATTTCTAAACATGTCTCATGAAGGTCTTTTCCTAGCTGTACCAATTAGCAGCCAGCTTTAGTGCCAGTATCAGGGAAATTAAGTAGGCTCTAGGGCAGGGGTTTGCAAACTTTTCCTGTAAAAAGCCACATTGTAAATATCTTCAGCTTTGTGGGCCTTGTGGCTCTCTGTAAAAGCTACTCAACTCTGCAGTTGTAACTTGAAGGCAGCCATAGACATTACATAAATGAATGGGTATGACTGTGTGCCAATAAAACTTTATTGACAAAAACACTCAGAGGGCTGGATTTGGTCCAAGGGCTGGAGTTGCCAACTCGTGCTCTAGAAGTTGTTACAGAGGGGAGAGAAAAGGTAAAATTGAAAACACAAGTCCTCAGTTCCTGTTCTGAGTGCTTTGGGCTGAATAAAATGGTAGCCTGGAGGTCCCAGGACAGCCTATGAGGATGCAGGGATGGGGTCCTGAGTGGTGCTAGACACCGGCATGTCTCCTTTGGGCAGATGCGGTGTGGCCCACCAGGCAGGGGCTGGTCCCATGACCATGGCCACTCAGAGTGGGCTTCCTAGATTCAGCCCACACAGCTGCACCCACCAGGTCCCAGGCGTCCCATCCCTAAGGGTCTTTAAACCTAGAAGAATTGTTGGTGGGCACAGGGAAGCCTTTCCAAGCAGTCCTAGGTAGGAATGAAGCCTTGTGAAATGTACCAAACGGGGGGAAAAAAAATCAGCGTTGTATAAAGTGATGAACCATGCTCAGCACTGCTCAGGAGATGCCCATCTTGACCTGGTTTGGGGATGAGACAGCCTTTTGGCTTTCTTTTCAAAACCGTCTTCTGGCATCCCTAGAATTGCCTTTTCTGCTTGACAATTGCCCGCACATGTGGCCACCATCCGATGCGAGCACTTGCCATCTGTGGGTGTCAGCTGCAGGAGCGAGGGGCAGGGGAGCTGCGTGGCCGGGCCCCCAGACTCATCACGACGTGTCCCTCTGTCCCGCAGCACCGACCTGATGCGCATGTGCTGGCAGTTCAACCCTAAGATGCGGCCGACCTTTCTGGAGGTTGTCAACCTGCTCAAGGATGACCTGCATCCCAGCTTTCCAGAAGTTTCCTTCTTCCATAGCGAGGAGAACAAGGCACCCGAGAACGAGGAGCTGGAGATGGAGTTTGAGGACATGGAAAGTGTCCCCCTGGACCAGTCCTCACACTGTCAGAGAGAGGAGGTTGGGGGCCGGGAGGGCGGGTCGTCACTGGGCCTCAAACGGAACTATGAGGATCAGGCCCCCTACACCCACATGAACGGAGGCAAGAGAAACGGGCGGGCCCTGGCCCTGCCTCGCTCCAGTCCCTCCTAACAGAGCCCGTTTGGGGAAGGGGTTCCTGTCTTCACTTGCCTCTGGTTTGGAAGCCTCCAGAAAACTCAGGATTCTCACAATGCTACCCCAAGGTCAGACGGAGCTCAGAGATCGTTCCTATACATTTCTGTTCCCCTTAGGACTTAAATCACACTTGTTTGCCAAGTTACCTAGTTGTCAGAGGATTTAACTGTGAACCTAGAGGGGAAGGGGTTTCTACAGCCGCTGCCCTTTTGGCAACCACACTTTCCGACGGGGATATTCTTTGTTTTTCTTTCTTTCTAGTAGATTGAAAGAAAGCACCTGTTTTTACAAAAATCTTTTCTTGCCTCCCCCCCCGCCCCCCGCTGGTGACTGAGCTACAGTATAAAACATAAAACTTGTGTGTGGAACAAAAGTTTGAAAGAAAAGAAAACAACCCTGTTCCAGCAGAATTCCAAGCTTTACAGGGTGGGCTTCAGGAAGGTTTTTCTTATCCAGGCTGAAGGATTTTTTTCCTCTTCACAAAATCAGTTCCTCAAATTGACCAATAGCTGCTGCTTTGATGCTTTTGATAAGGGTCTGCAGCCCCGCGCGTCTCTCGGGTGTCCACGCGCGTGTGTGTGCCCGTGTGCAAAGGGTTCGTGCTGGTGGATGCTCTGGGAATTTGCTTGTGAAGGTTCTGCTGTTCTCAAGGGCATAAACTCATGCTCCCCTTCCTCCTTCTTTCTTATTTACTGGGAGACTGTGCCCTCGACAGATTCTTCTTGTGTCAGAAGTCTAGCCTCAGGTGTCTTCTCTTACTTCACTTTGGCGAAAAAATGTTTTCCAGGAGCTAAGGGAGGAGCATTTGGAGTGATCTTGGATCTTTTCAAGACCAAATAAAGCCAGGGCAAAAAAAAAAAAAAAAGTGCAAAAAGAAAACAAACAAAAAACCCAACTTCAATGACAAAGAGTTTTGAGAATATATTTATAACATATTTAATTTTTTAAAATCTTCAGCATTAGCCTCATAAGTTATTGACTATTTCCTGGGGAGGGGTGGAGTCGTGGGTTGGTCTGTTTGTGTGGTCTCCCTCGAGTGAGACCCAAGTGACCTCTTTGTTTGGTCTTAAAGGCATCCATTTTCTGGGAATTAAGCCACATTCGCTGCTAACCCTTTTGGGCGTTGTGAGGCCACAGTGAGCGTGTGACTGGGTTTTATGGGTGGTCTGATTTGGATACCGAGGTCTGCTGGAAGGTTCCTGCTCAGATAAGCTCACAGCTACCCAGGGCTGAGCCCATCTCCATGAACACCTATGTTCGTCTCTTGGTCCGCTGTGTGTACCTCACGTGGTGTTTCCTCTCCTGGGTGTGCACGTCCTACAGTTATCGTGCAAACGCAATAGTCAGATCCCAAAGGGCAAGAACCTGGATGGACTTTGAGAACACTAAGCAATATAAAGAAAGATGCACCCAGAATATCTTTTGGTCCCACCCATCCTTGGAACATCTGACATCCTCAGTACTGAACTCCCAGAAGCTGCTCTGTGCCCAGGGACCTCAGCTGAGCCAGGTGTGGTGCCTGAGCAGAATTCTCAGGTGCTTACGATGTTGCGACCCCTAAGAGGGTAGAGTCTGGAGGCGACACTATTAAAGACCTTCACACCACCGAGAACTTCCGAATGGGTGTGAATCCTCGGTTTCTTCTCTTTGCAAAAAGAATCACAGCTGCTCAAATAGAGAACACAGTGAACTCATGACTTTGGTTCATCAAAAGTCATCACCCACGGGTTATCCCTGAGTGCATTTTCTCACAAGTTTTTGATTGCTTCCTTCTCTTCTTCTCTTAAGAGTTGTGGGCTTAAGAACGGAATAGAGACAAAATGGCAACCTCCAGGCCCTCTCAATTCTTGATTCAGAACACAGGTAGACACAAATCCCAATTGTTTATTGCTATCTTATTTATATGATTTGAGAGATGACGGCATGTAAAATATTGCTGGGGAGCCTCGGTGATCGGGTACAAGAAGCAAGAGTACAGAAATTATTTTCGCCAAATTTATTTTGTAAATATGAGGGTCTGTACGTAAATTAAAAAACAAACACGTAGATCTAGGTATTTTGTTGTTTTTGTAGTACATCTGTAGTGGTCGTATACCACACTAGCAGCAAATTTCACACTTTTCTAATTCTGAAAGGTTTTCTTATATTAGGGGGAAAAGTATTTATTTTAATATATAAAATCACTCTAAAAATCACTTTCGTAAAACATGGAGCGCATGTACATTTTTATCAAACAAAAATAAACAGGTGAATGTTGGGTAATGATTTTTTTTTCAGCACAGTCTACCTCAGTGTATTATTAGGGTGTGTGGTTGAATAATAGACGCCTTTGAGGCTTCAGAATTCTGCCTGGACCTGGTCTGAATCAGGGGAAATGTGCATCAGCTGATTCTGAACGCCAGGGACTAGTCGGAATTTTGAAGGAGGGAGTTGGGATGGAGAGGTGTGGCCTTCATGTGAGCACAGATCCTTTTTTCCTTGACTGATAATATTCTTCTCTGAATTTAATCTTTTTTTTTTTAAAGTCCTCTGTTAATACCATGCTCCCCAAACATAAACCAACTTTCAGACTGTCATGATGTATCTGATATAGGGGACACGCACAGATTTAATCTTTTTTTTTTTAAAGTCCTCTGTTAATACCATGCTCCCCAAACATAAACCAACTCTCAGACTGTCATGAGGTATCTGATATAGGGGACACGCACACCAGTGTGGTCTATCTTCCTTTGGTGAGAGGTGGGTGTCCCATTTGCTGCTGGGCAAAGACAGGCTTTGGTTTCGAGCTGGAATCCCCACCTGACCCACTGAGTGCCTCTCAAGTGAGCGCTGATACTGTCTGGACTTGTGTGGTTTTGAGGACATGTGGAGGTCTAGGCAGGGTGAGCAGGGCTGTTCTCATACTTGCCAAACCTGGCCGCTCCTGTACTTCTAGGCATCGTCCTTGTAGACACCCTGTGCAAATGGGATTTCACTGATTTTATTTAGCTGTTTCCACTGCTTTGGTGAAAACAGAAAGCAGCTGTAGAGTCCCAAGCCTTCTTTACCATCAGAAAATGTTGACTTTGTAACAATAGAACTTTGGTCCTAGAAAGTCATGGTTGTCCTGGGAGTTTGTAGGGATGGGTTACAAAAAAGCAACAAAACTGACTCAAATCAGCACTTTTGTTGTTTTGAAAGATGTCCCACTATTATTAAAACCCTTTTCATTACTGCTGTGAAATCCACACAGTAGTTTCTTCTTCCAGGAGGAGAATACAAACACACCGTTTTTTCCCTGGATCAGTGATCTCAAACACATGTCAGAAAATGTTCGTATTCTGGGAGCTGTCTTAGGTGCTGTCCTGTCATTTGAAGCTGGTGGGGGTGGGGGGTCTGCAGGTTCTCTGGATATATGCTGAGCACAGTGGAGAGAACATGTGGAAATTGATGCAAAGGTCTGCACATACAATCCTGTGACCGTTGGGGACTATGCTGTCAACTGATGGACAGACCTTCCATTGTCTGCCACCAGGGCAGATGGTCTGCCATGAAGCGTGCTTATTGGGTTGGGAGGTGTTTATTTGTAGCCTGCTGTAAGGCTGCTCAGTAGTCAGCAACTCCATCAGGGCATGGCCCATGCTGGCCATCCCGGTAAATAAATGAATGTGCTGTAGGTCCAGCAACAATCATTTTTCTAATTTATGGTGTGTGGCAGTTTGGGGTTAAATGTCTTTTGGATGCCACCTGGTGAGTCTTCGACACCTTAGACTTCAGAAACGATGGTTTTGTTGGGAGTGGGGAAGGAAGAATGCTGATTTTATGTTAATAACACACATAGAGTGGTGTCACTTCAGAAAACCTTTCAGAATGTTCTGCAGAATATTAACTTACAC
>NW_007728756.1:257094-257905 GCF_000696425.1 Galeopterus variegatus | reverse complement strand
GGGCTCATTTGAGATGGAAGGAATAGCCCCACGATGAGTGAGTATCCGTGTACATATTCAGGAATGGCTTGTTTGGTCTTTACACTTTGCGACAAAGTTGCTGTTCCTTGCCCCCTTGTGTGTCTAGGTGGCCTCGACCCTGTGTGTCAGCAGTGCGGGATCAAATGTGCTGCAGCTTTTGCAGAAAACAACTCAGAAACACGAAAGCCACCAAAAGCTCAATTATTATTTTTTCAATGTTTTCCTACAAGAGCCAAGTAGCACCATGTAGAGAATATGCCTTTTTTTTGAATATTGAAATCATTCTGCATGTAAAATATTGGGTAATTACCTGTTTATATTAAAATTCTGAATAAATTATCTGAGAATACTCTTGTTTTTGTGTGATGTCCATGCAAGGACTGGTGGCCCGTGTGGGGATGTGGCTATGGGGTGGACTGTGTTTAGGGAAACCTCTCGGGAACTTGTGGGGACCTGTTCTGAGATGGCGCAAACCCCTAGATTCTTCAACACATGAAGCTGGAGATTAAATAATTGCTACTGGCAGATCTCATGATCTGCAAGTACATACATGTACAGCCAAAGTGGTAGTTTAAATATTGCAGTATTTCCATACCAGTTGGTAAGTAAAGTAAGGGGTTCATTCCAGAAATATAAGGAGACCCTCGAGACTTTGCTGTGTCTTAACGTGCTGAAAACTTACATGTTAAATATTTTTAATGTCATCCTGGGAACAAAGACCTGCCCCTAAGGTGGGCAGGCAGGTGAGTCAGCAAGGTGTGGGCCATGGATTGAAAGAGCATTTTTTTTT
>NW_007728756.1:255460-256575 GCF_000696425.1 Galeopterus variegatus | reverse complement strand
GCCCAAAGTCAGTCACCTGGCCAATCCCAAGGATGTGGATACAGGGAGATGTGAACAAACTGGGGGCCAATCCTGCAACAATCTCCCGCACTTCTCACTTTATTCTTCTTTTGAAGGCGATAGATCTTACATGACATGACCATGGTGAAATTAGATGAGGCAACATTGGTTCTCCACGCTCCCTCCAGGATGTCCTTTCCACACCCCCAAATGCATCCAAGTGTCCCATTCTCGGGGAATCTATGCCACTGCTAATTGATGGTGTGGCAGCCTAAACTGTGTCTCCCTGGCTTTGGGAAATTCAATGTAAGTCTCTTGAAAGATGGAAAATGCTTTTCTCCCAAGGAAAGATTCTCAAAGGAAGCTTTGGTCTGAGGGTGGGTAGGCAGGTAGGTGGTCTGTCTGCTCAGAGGGGCTACTCAGACTTCTCGAAACTCCTGGCCAAGTGACCACAGTGCAGTTAGCAGACTTCCTTGGGCCCCAGTCTGGAGCAGAGGGTGTCTGCCATTGGGTTTCTAGAGCTTCCCCCTGGGCTTTAGGTCTCAGTGTGGCTGCTGTCAGAATGCCACCTGTTAACAACTTGAGTGTCTGTCTAGGCCATACCCAGGCTCCCTTAGTGAGCACCTATGGAGCAGGACCTGGGAACCTGCATTTTAACGACCTACGTTTTCCCCCCATGGGTTCAGCTGGTTCAGGACACAGAAACTTAAGGTTGCTTCTATTCTGTCTTTGCCTGTGCAGGGCATATTTTGATATGCCAATCCCAAATATACCATTTTGGTATAGTGATTATTTTGAGTTAAAGGTACTGGAGAAATAGCAGATGTGGGCTGGCCAGTTAGCTCAGTTGGTTGGAGCATGCTGCTGATACCGCCAAGGTCCAGGGTTTGACCCCTGTACTGGCCAGCACAGGATGAAATAAATAGAAAAATAGCAGATGTAAGAAGGACATGCTGACCTTCCCTCCTCTTCCTGAAAACAGAGATGAAGCTCCCCTGTGGAACAGAGGAAGAAAGACATTCTTATCACCAGAGATGGGGAATCGAGGCCAAAAAATTCCTGTACAAATAAATGAACTTTTATCTTCCTAGTCACTTCTCCACAAATAACTGCCC
>NW_007728756.1:253424-254264 GCF_000696425.1 Galeopterus variegatus | reverse complement strand
AATTCCTGTACAAATAAATGAACTTTTATCTTCCTAGTCACTTCTCCACAAATAACTGCCCTAGCCCAAACCCCTGTGTCTGATTATGTTTTCACAATTTACTTCTCTTTGTCCAACATAGTATATAAGCATTCAGGTCTAAATGCTTCATTGGGTCTTTGTTTTTCTCGAAAAAGTAAAAAATTACTCAACAAAATTTTTACACTTTTGTCCTGTTAACCCGTCTTATGTCAGAGTCCCTAAGAGGACAGAGGAGAAATTTCACCTTGCCTGGCCCCCCCCCAAATTATATTTGTCTTAGTGGTTCAGGCTCCAGCTCCCAGAAGCCTTCTGTCTGGTTTTGTACCCTGGCTCTCACACAATTAGTTGTACGAATCTCCCTATGTTCTGTTTCCTTATCTGTAAAATGGGGGTGATGATGGTCCCTGCTTCTTAGAGCTATTTGTGTGGGTAAAGCATTTTTAACAGGCTGTGGCTAAACTAATCGATGGTGACACAGATCACTATGGGTTGCCTCTGGTGGAGATGATGGGGCCTTGGCTGTAAAGGGGCACATGAGAACTTTCTGGGGTGATGAACATGTTCTCTTGATTGGGATGGTAGTTACATGGGTATGTTCATTTCTCAACTCACTTAGTTGTACACTTAAATCCTGTGCCTTTTATTGTATGTAAATTATACTTCAGTTAAAAGAAGTTTAAATTAAATAAATAAAACAGTGCCCGGCATACACTAAGCACTCAATAAATATTAGTCGTTGCTACTACTAGCACCAGCATTTACCATCACCACCATCACCATCACCATCATCAAAGCCACCATCACCCCCTCCATCCATCC
>NW_007728756.1:247269-252737 GCF_000696425.1 Galeopterus variegatus | reverse complement strand
TCCCTCCATCCACCCATCCCTCTTTTCTTCCTTTCCTCTATCCATTTATCCACCCGTTTGTCTGTACACCTATTGTCTATCCATCCATCTGTCCATCCACCCATCCATCCATTCATTCATCCATCTATCCATTCACCTATTCACCCATTCATCTAACTGTCCATCCATTCGTCCACCCATTCATCCATATCTCTGTCTGTCTGTCCATTTGTCCTCCATTTATCCATCTATCTGTCCATTCACCCAAGTCTCAGACCCTGGCAGGCTGAGAAAGCAGGGCCCTTGGCTTTGGCTTCGTAGTCCACAGTCTTGTAACCAGAGGAGGAACCCTGTCTAGGCTCTGGGTAGGAGTAGAGAGGTGGGTGGTTGAAGCACTCAAGGTTGGGAGCCAGGAAGCCTGAGTTCTGGTCCTCGCTCTACCCCAGGTGTGTGCTGCATGACCATGGATGAGACAGTGGTCACCAGGACAGTGCACATGTGAGAGGATGCACATGAAAGCTTTAGTTTCTCCAAAGTACTCCACAAAAGAGGCAAGCAATACTCTTAATAGGGCTGACATGGTTAGTAGGTGGTCTAGACCATGAATGATGTGGTCCAAGGTTGCCATCTGTTGATCTCCAGCCTCCTTGAAGGCTGCTGACCCATCTCCAGCAGCATAATTCCAGCCTCCTGAAGCTGACTGTGTGGCCTGAGATTGTATCCTTAAGGCGACCCACCTAGCATCTTAAACCCCAAGACCTCTAGAAGACTGTTATAATCAGAGACCCACAGGATGCTACTGTAGTGGATGCTGTAGTGGACCTACTGCACTGGATGCTAGGGCGAGTGTAGTGGGTGCTGTGGTGTGCCACCCACATCACCTCTTCAGAACCCAGGTGCCTACTCTTCCAGCTGCCAGGAAGGTTGTCTGCTGGGGGTGCACAGCTGAGTCCCTCCTTTGGAACTTTCCTAGGCTTAAGGGAGTTGCTTTGTCAAAGGTTGTCACCTCCCAAAGGGCAGTCACATCTAACAACTTGTTGATTTGGAGTACAAAGCCCTGGCCCTTGTGCCTAAAGACACAACATGGATTTTATTGTGTCTTTGGTCCCCTTCACCCCCAAAGAGATATGTAATCTCTTAATCTCCAGGACTCAGAATGTGACTTGATTTGGAAATAGGGTCATTGTAGATGTAATTATTTAAAATGAGGTCACACTGGAGTAGGGTGACTGGTATCCTTATAAAAGGGTAAGATTTGGACACAAACACACACACGAGGAGAACACCATGTAAAGATGAAGGCAGAATTGGGGGTGATGCTTCTACAAGCCAAGGAACTCTACAGATTGCCAGCAAACCACAGAAGCTAGCGGAGGGGCCTGGAACAGGTTTTTCCTCACAGCCCTGGAAAGGAACCAGCGTGCCAATGCCTTGATCGCAGACTTCTGGCCTTTAGAACTATAAGACAATAAATTTCTGATGAAGCCTCCTAGTTTGTGGTCATTTGTTACAACAACCCTAGCAAACTAATACAATACAGGACGACTCTGATAAACCACCTTAGTTTTAATGCCCCCAAGGGATCAGGTAAGGCATTGGTTGCAACTGCTTTGAAGTTTAATTTCTCCCTTGGCTCAGACAGACTTGCCTTACTGCCTTACAGGTGTTGGCCCCAAGCTGTCCTGGATAAACCTCCTGCATGTAAACCTCCATCTTTGTTTGTTGCTGTGACATCCCCAATACTTTGTGGCTTAAAACAACAAACAAGTATTATTTCATCTGGAGGCTTGACCAGGGGAGAATCTGCTTTGAAGCTTGTTCGGATTGTTTGCAGAATTATTTATTATTATTATTATTTCTCACCATTGCATGAGCCAGGCAGTACTTATTCTAGGCTGGTATATCTGATCTCTTGGGTCAACCGATGGCTTGGCTGGGGCTGACTGATCCAAGATAGCTTTACTTACCTGTCTGATGATGACAAGCTAGTGAATCTCGGAGTCTTTCCCCCAGGGAACTCAACCTACCACAACCAGAGATATTAGGACCTCAGGGAGTCTCTTATATATAGATTTAGAAACTGAGTCAGAGAGGTGAACTCCCCAAGCTCACACAGTGAGTTGCTTTGTTTCACATTGTACTGCTGATATACCTCTTCTGTTCCAGCATTAGCGAGAGACGGGGTAATGCCCTTATGAGGTTTCTGAGCACAGTCCCTCCATGGCTGCCCCCAAAGAAACAGAACACCAGATAGTAGTAGAGGAAGACAGAGTTCCTATTGTCAGGGGTATCACTGAGGTGTGAACTGATTTACAACAAGGCTTCCACGTTAGAGATCTGTGAACTGGCTAGTTGTTCACCAGGTGATCTCAAACAATTCCTTAAACCTCCCTAAGCCTGTTTTCTCATTTCCCAAAGGAGACCATCACAGAGCCTCTCTTGTAGGGTTGTTGAGAGATGAAATTAGACAAGACTGAAAAGGTGTTAAGCACAGAGAGCTCAAAGAGGTGTTAAGCTCAAAGAGCAAAAAAATCCTTTTGTAAATTACCTGTGGAAAGGGCCATGAAGCAGGGAACTATGGCAGCTCCTTGGACCTGAGGGTGGCCTCCAGCCAAAGCCAGTAAGCAGTTACTGTCATCATCCCTAAAACTGGGGAAAAAAAATTCTGTCAACAATCCGAATGAGCTTCAAAGCAGCTTCTTCTGTGGTCAAGTCTCCAGATGAAAACACAGCCCCGGTGACACCTTGATCACAGCCTTTGGAGACCCTGAGACTTAGCTAACTTGTGCCCAGCCTCCTGGTCCACAGAAATTGCAAGGTCATAAGCATGTGCATTGTTTTAAGTTGTTTAATGTGTTACACAGTAATAGAAAACAAAATACTGTAGTGACCTGAATTGAGGCATTGTTTAGATTGAGGTATTTCATGTATGGCACATAGAGGATCTTTCCTGAGTGTTCAGTAATATTCATCACTGGCTCCTGACATCATCTCTGTGCTCACCTGCACACTGCCTGCCCCCAGAGAGTGACCCTGAGGTGCAAATCACAGCTGCCCCTGCCTTAGGCTATCCCATACCTAGCCTTTAAAGATGGAGACATAAATTCCAGACTTGACAGACTCCAACACCGATGTTCCAGTGCCCCCTTGCGGTTCTAATCTGTTTTGGCAAGTTATGTTTTTCTAGGAAGTTGTCCTTTTTGTGTAAGTTTTCCAAATTTGGGGCCTGGGGTTCAAGATAATCTCTTCATCAATTCCATCTTTGCAATTACGTTCAAATTTTAATTCCTAATTTTTTAGTGATTTTTAATTCCTTAATCACTCATGTTAAAAGTTTGTTGATTTTATTAATTTTTTCAGGTCAACTTTCATCTTTGTTATTTGCTCTATTGTATCTGTAAAATCTGTGCTCTTTATTATTTCTTCCACTGTAAGTGAGTTTATTGTGTTTTTCTGTTTATAATTTCTTAAGCTGGATATTGACCTCAAATATTTTTGGCCTTTTTTTTTTTTCTTTTCAATTGTGGGCATCTAAGATTCTACATTTCTACGAAAAATAAACAAATCAGTAAAACACATAATATGTTAGAAGGTAATCTTTGCTATGGAGAAAAATAAACAGTAAGTGGATAGAGAGTGTATTGGTCCGTGTGAGCAGCCATAACTAAATACCACAGCCTGTGTGGTTTAAACAGCAGAAAACTATCTTCCTGCAGTTCAGGAGGCCAGAAGTCCCTGATCAAGGTGCTAGCTGATTGAGCTTCTTGGCAGTGCTCTGTTCCTGGCTTGCAGATTGCCACCTTTTTGCTGTGTCCTCACATGATCTTTCCTCTGGGGTGAGTAGAGAGGGAGAGATCTCTTTGGTGTTTCTTCTTATAAGGACACCGACCTACCAAATCTGAGCCCCACTCTCATGACCCCATTTAGCCTTCATTTCCCATCTCCAAATACTCCCACCCTGGGAATTAGGGTTTCAACTAAGAATTTAGGGGTGGGGGATACAAACATTTGGTCAACAACAGGGTGCATGGAGGAGGTGCAATTTGAAATAAAATGATCACAGAAACATTGACCACTAACCTGAAGGAGGGGCAGGAGTGAGCCACAGAAGTTTCTGAGGGAAGAGTATTCCAGGCAGAAACTCACAAACACAAAGTCCTGATGTGGGAGACCAGAGTGGCTGGAGCAACGTGAACAAGAGAAGTACAGGTGTCCCTTGACTTAAAATGGGGTTACGTTCCCATGAACTCATTATAAGTTGAAAATATTTTAAGTCGAAAATGCATTTAGTATACCTGACCTGGTGAACATCGTAGCTTAGCTTAGCCTACCTTAACTGTGCTCACAACACTGATGTTAGCCTACAGTTGGGCAAAGCCATCTAACACAGAGCCTTTGTTATAATAAAGTATTGAATATCTCATGTAATTTATTGAACATGGAGCGGAAAGTGAACAACAGAGTGGTTGTATGGTTGAAGTACAATTTTTACTGAATACCTATAGCTTTTGCACCATCATAGTTTAATAATCATACGTAGAACCATTGGAAGTTGGGGACCATCTGTACCACATCAGTTCAGAGATCTGATTGAAGGCTAGATGGTGGAGGGTCCCACTGGCCACCTTGAGAATGTCAGCTTTTACACATAATGTCATTTACATTTTAAAAGAACCTCTTGATGTGTTGTGCTGAGAACAGACTAGAGAAGTGCAAGGGAGAAGGTAACAGACCCGTTTGGAGGCTACTGGAATAATCTCGGTGAGGGATGATGGTTTGGAACAGGTGGCTGGGGAGCAGCGGTAAAAATTCCAGATATACGTAAGGTTAAGCCAGAGGGTTTTGCTGGTGTATTGGATGCATCCTGTATCTGATCATTCCAACATCTGAGGACTCCCTGGGTCTACTCGTACAGTGGTTTCTCTCTCTTTGTGGGTCTGATTCCACTTTTGATTTCGTAATCTTTTTCCCTCAACTCTATTGCAATATTTGATAGTGAGCTTCTGCTCACTGAGACTTTATTTGTAAGTTTTTGGCTTTTCTTTTTTTTATTTAGTCTTAGATTTCTTTGAGAGTGTTATTTGCTTTTGTTTGGGCACGTGTGGGCACTGCTGACCCTGGGACACTTGAAACGGAATTCTTGTCTTAGGTCTTTGAGGCCTTACAGGTAATGAAAATCCAGACCCTAATTCCACGTTGGTATTTGCTCGTAGTTTTGAATTTTCAGGGAAGACTTTTCCCTACTATGCAGAGAAGTTAAGGAATGCAATATACTGGCTGGTTCCTTTTAAGGGAGTGGGTGTTTTTTCAATTTAACTTGTTGCTAGATCTTTCAGTACCTAGCTTTATTGTCTCCTATTGAAACAAAATCCTAGATCAATGAAGATTGGTGGGATTCCTTAGGGAGGTTGCAATCTTTACTAGTTTATCTCTCTGCATTGTTGTGTTTTGGGTTTGTTTGTTTGTTTGTTTGTTTGTTTGTTTGTTTG